>NC_064816.1:83150938-83184279 GCF_023721935.1 Panthera uncia
AAAAAAAAAAAAAAAAAAAAAAAAAAAAAAAAAAAAAAAAAAAAAAGTGCCTTGCCCTCCCATCCCTTCATCACTTTCTCTCCCCCATAACCCACCTTTGTCCCATTACACCATTACATTGAAATTGTCAACATTCATACATTTACATTCTATTCGAACTGTAATGGATTTCTGCATTATCCAAGAAGCAGAAAGTTTCTATTTGGTATTAAAGCATGGTTCATTTCAAATCTCACATTTTCTCACCTCCAAAGAAGTTGAAAAAATTTAAATAGAAAAATTAGTGTTGTGACTGATTGTAAAGGTATTAAAAAGTCAAATAAGTCTACAACTCCAGCTTATGGCTTTAAGATAATATCAACTTTGTGTCAAAACTTTGTTTATATCAAAGTCCATATAGAGAGAAAATATCTCAAGATTATTGGTTGTTTCAAGGATAAATTTGGAGAATCGATCATTTGATTTTTTGTGTATTGGAGTAATCTGGAAGTATTACATAAATAAAATCCCACTGTAACCCTAGATAGTCTCTTAGAACACATTTTCATAGAGAGTTAGATGGCAGGTAGGAGGGAAAAGTATCTGTTGAATAAGCATTTTGATGAGATATACTGAATTTTCACCAAACTTTCTAACCTACCAACTACTCTTTCACTGTTATTGTATGTAAATATGTCTTTAAGAAGCAAAAAAGACAATCAAGATCCCAGGGACCTAAAAGAATATATTCTCAAGTTATTTGTGACTGCTTTTATCATTAGCCTAAGGAAGAAAAACAATAATAATTGACGACTGTTGAAAGACATTCCTCTGGAGTCGCTTTTATTCGTGGATCAAAGTTATGTTATTCTTGGACCACATGATCTTAAAAACCCACAAAATTATTTTGCCTGAGTTTCGCCTTGCTGTTAAACACTCAACTACAATGGAAAGAAGTTTACAAAATCCAGTCTTCTAGTTATTAATCCTTCAACAACTCATATATTGAAAACCCATAGAAAAATTTTTTCAGATCTAAGTAAACTAAGTAAAGGATTTGAGCTGCCCTCTAAAATGAGTACATACTTCTACATACAAATTTTCTTACAGATTTATTTCCCTTCTTACTTTATCCTCTAGGAAACTCAAGAATGAAATCTACACCCAATTTTTTTTAACAATGCAATATCCTGTGGTTTATATATTCGGGTTTAACCTACTCTAGTCTTGTACTTACATTTGCCATTTCCTGTCTTTAGCTCATATTGTTTTTAAATTCTACCTATTATGTTCTTATAAGTGTAAAATATAAGTGTATAATATAATATCAAAAGAAGTACAGTTTTTCCTAATAGACTTACTTGCCCGTATTGCATATGAGACTATTTTAAAAACCATACATCAAGGAGATAAATACAGCATCCTAACCTGAAGAATGCATCCTCAATAAAGACAGTTTGAAGCCCACAGTAATAGAAATGAAGTTCAGGTTGAGCTGGGTTATATGCATACAGAGTTCTAGTAAGAAAACAGACATATGTGTAAATAACTGTATATAGCAATTCTTTTACATTTATGGAAATTTCCTGATTTTCTGGGAGCCAGAGTTTGGTCCTTCACCATGAAAATTCAGTAGAATTAAAGCAAAAGGAACACAGAAGCAAACAGCCCTTACCCTGGCTTCTGATCCTGGAGCCCTCCTCTGTCAAGTGGGTGATTTAGACCCTAAAGTATTCTTTTGTCTTCTTTGTCTGAAGTCATTCCAAGATTAGTTTGTGACTTGCTTGAACATGTTTCACAGCAGTGATCCTGGGCTATCCCATTCACTTCTGACCCGCACCTGCTCTTTTCAAGTGTTGCACCAAGAGTGGCTGAGGCCTCAACAGAGGCGTGCTGGCCCATTCACTGAGACTATTCAGAGAACTGTCAGGGGAGGGGCAGTGGGCGGGATGGAGGCCCTCCAGAAAAGAAAGCAAAGTGACCCCTTAAATCAGAAAATGACCTTCTATTTGTCGTTGGTTGTCTAAGTAAGTGTAAGAGGACCACCTCCTCCATAATACGCTTTGTGATACCATAAATGTTACACGACCTAAATGGTGCTTCTGAAAAGATTGGATGAATTATTGGCATTTAACACTAATCAAGTGACATGTTTAGATATACAGAAAGAGTATAAAATCTATTATATGACTGGCATTCATACATATTTATTATTGTTCTAAAAACAAAGCATAAATATATTTAGAGACAATTCTGCAGGAAAACATAAAATGGTAGCATGGGAAGTACAGATGATGTAATTCTCTCCCTGTCTACAGTTTGGGATTCAGAAGTTCAATTGCTTCTACTGAAACAGTACTGTGATTCTTCTAAACCTTCAGTTCCACAGTAGTAGAAAGAGGACTCACTCTGATACTATATCTAGTAACCTAAAAGTCAACAGAAGTTGTAAAATTAATCACTAGGCATATTTACACATTTGCCATTTAGAATACAGCCTTGATTAGAAAATAGATCATAATTCACACTGGGTACTTTTCTCTACTAGACGAATTTACAGAACTTGTGTTTCAACTTCTTTTACCAAGATTTTTGGGCCACTGGTCTATTCCAAAAGAGAAAAATTGGCCCTAAACTACACTTTTCCATCCCAAGGATGTTAGTAGACAAGATTGCCAGCTGTACCACTGCCACTTTGAACTGAAAACTATTTGCCGTTCAATTATTCATATCCAGCCCTTGTTTGGAAGAGAATGCACTAAGGAGAAATAGAGCAGCAAATGCAAAGACTGAAAAGAAAGAGGATTTTTAATAGTTACGATGGAAAGAAGCATCATGGAAGAATGACAATATTTGAACAAAGGACAGAGACAATGTACTCAGGAATTATAATAAAAATGGACAGCATGCTCGGTATTCATATACACAAAATAAATCAGTAGCAAATATGTATGAAAAGTTCAATGAAATGCAGAATGAGCTGAAGCTTTCAGAGTAGGACCAAGCACTGTGTTTATTTCTATTGTTTTACATCTATCCCTAAGCTCTGCTCTCCCTGGACCCATCTCCAAGGGGACTTTCATCCCTTTGGCCTAAATCCATCTAATTTGAACGAGGTTTATTTGATCTTAATGCTTATTTACTAATATACACATGCCACATTCCTATCTCATTCAAAGTTCTTTTTACCCAAATTAAAACTTCTGACACTGCACTTAATAAATATTTATAGAGTACCTCTTCACACTAAGGCATGTAGGTGACCAAAATTTTACATATTTGAAAAGCCAAATGATTTTTTATTAAACTAAACAAGCCAAAAGCAGCTTCTGGAAAAATCTGCAAGTATATAGGAAGTGTATATGTGCTAAGCATAGCCAAGTGAGTGCTGGAAATATGCAATGGTGGAATAATACAGAAAAACCAGTTCCTTTTCAGCTATATAATTAAATCCTTCACTTACCAAGTTTCACATGACATAAATACTAGATAATTAATGCAACAATTGAAAAAGCTCCAGGGTTTTTGTTTGTTTGTTTTTTTATTTAATTTTAATGCTTTGGATTGAATTCTGCGCCCTCCCCCCCCAAATCATTTGTTGAAGCCCTTATCCCTAATGTGACTTACCAGGAAATAGGACCTATAAGGAGATAACTAAAGTCAGATGAGATTATGAGGGTAGGGCCTCCATGATGGAATTAGTGGCTTTATAAAAAGAAAAGATGTTCTTTCTCTGCCCAGTGAGGACACAGTAAAAACGTGGCAGATAACCTGGGGAAGAGGATTCTCACCAGGAACCAAGCACCTTAATCTTGAACTCCTCAACCTCTACCACAATGAAAAATAAATGTCTATTATTTAAGCTACACAGTCTATTATCATATTTTGTTATAGCAGCCCAAGCAGACTAATACAATTTGTTGTAAAATATTTTGAAATTAAAATAAAATAGATCCTTGCTAGTAAAATAAGGAGAAAAAAAGAAAAAAAATACCCTAGAATTTAGGTTTCACAATACAAAATGAACATAGCGTTAAGAGGCTAAAGATAAAAGAATGTAAAGCTTATTTGTTTGCCTTGTACATAATGACAAAAGTAACTGGTTGAGGAAGAGATATTTTTCATATAATTTGAAATCGGTGGAAGTTAGGGCAGAAACCAACCGAAAGTGAATTCCACTGCTGAAAATAGCAAAGATGAAGTTGTTTTTAACTGAATGTTGATGCAAGACACAAGGGAAAATGGGGCATGATGTAAGAATCAATTCATGCACATAGATGGAGCATAAATCACATTAATGTACTGAAATGCTCCCATACTGTTAGCCCCTCCTAAAATCCTGGGCCCAGTGCAAATCTTTCTTCCCTGCCAATAGTTCCCTCCTCCTCGTTGCAACATCTCCTAAGAAACTTCACCACTTCACAAGACAGTGAGTCTAAGGATTCTCTGCCTTCCTTCTGGATGGCAAGCTCCCTCCGGAATAAGATAACATTTTGCTCAGCTTGTGCTGCGCTTGTCCTTCTCTTTCCAGCCCTGCTACTGGCTACCCAAAGAGGCTGGAGAGCCTCCACTCCCACTGCTGAAATAAGAAAGATACCTCAGAATTTCAAATTGGAATGGATTGTAACTTACTACAGAAGGAATTAGAGTATCTTTAGAGAAAGGGACTTCTTTATAAATATTTCTTCTGCCCCCACACCTCTATCCTCCACCCCTCATGTCTACAAACGTCTCTCACTGATGCCCATAATGAATAAATGAGCGTGAAAGCCTGGATCTTCACAATAGAGTTGAAATTGTTCTATTTTAATTTATCTGGTACATGTGGGCTAAATGGGATTTAAAAAAAGACCTGGGAACATGTTGTTTGTTAGGATAAAATATACTATTTGTTTTCCAAAGAATTCACTTACAAATACACTTTCGGAACACTACAGAGAAGTATCCCCTATGCTGGATATACTTTTTGATATCGTATTTGTTTGCTTTTTCACTACATAGCATTAATTACATCCTAGCATTAATAGAGTTGTAAACGCATCTGGAAACAACTGAGCCAGAATTTTTCCAGGTAATTTCCAAATATTTTGGGTTCATGGAATCACTGTGCCTTCTTGGAAGCTTTTGCAAAGTCCCTAGAGACCATCAGCTATCATTAAGTAAGTGGCAGCTTTTGCTTGTACAAATAGCAATAACCACCACCATAAGCACACTCGGCAAGGGAAAAAAAAAAAAGGAAAACTTTAGTATTGAATACCCTTCCACTTTAATCAACCAGATTCCCAATTCTTATTTTGTACTGCATTCTTCTGGGAAACTTTTATATCAAATGCAATTGCACATCATTAGAAAGTGCAAAATATACAGTACGTTAGAGATACATGTGCACATGAGATTGAGGGAAGAAATTAGTTCTTGTTTCAAATTACATTTTAACAGAGTCATAACCTTTTGAAGCCAAGGGAGAAATAGCAGAAATATACAATGCCAAGTATGAAGACAGTCCCACACCCACTGAAAGACTCCATATGCCAAAGTACCTGATCTGTTGTTAATCACTTCATTATACAAATATACTATGATAATTTGGCTTTTAACAATCTATTAAAAATCATTATATCTATCTCAGGCAATTAGATTAGCACCCTCCACATACACATACACACACACATACACACACACACACACTTAACATATACAGTATAAAGTAGTAGCAATTTAAATATATATCGTGTGGTTAAAGAATAGTGGTGATATTTAATTATTAATTATTGCACTTAAGATAGTTGTCTGAAAAAAAAAACCCATCTCCAATGGCCATATGTCCTTTATAAATCATTAAATGCCGTTACTGTAACGGTTAGTGAAGTAATCCATATTGGTAGTCCTTCCCGGCTTCAATTTTTTTATAAACAACTATGATAGGGAAAGATAGCATAAAATAGAGAGGGAAAGGTTAGGACCTGAGGTCCCTGGGTGGGGAAAACATGTGTTTTGGAACAATGCTGGGAGGGTCTCACCACAGCAAACCCTTCAGATGTAAGGTTCCTCTTAAGAATGTACCAGATACAACCTACCCCGCCTCAGGTTCCCCTCAGGAATGTATCTAAAAACCTAAGTATGGCCATAGACCACTCCTCATGCAATGGAAACGAGCCAATCAGGAATGGACAGCCCAGTACCTAGAGCTATTAAGCCAATAAGGGTAGGACCTGAGAAGGAATAAGGGGAAAGAGAGTGGGGCGCTGACCCAAACCTTACAAAACAAGGGTCCTTGCCTAGAGTCCGCAGGCATTACTTTTGAATGTCCCCTTTCTGTCAAGAGAGCTTTCATACTATTATTCCTTTCTAATCTTATACTCCAATAAACTTTTGCCTGCTGCTCATTTCGTGTCCACCCCTTCATTCTTCGAAGTGGCGAGACAATGAACACTGGGGATTAAGGTAAAGAATCCTCCAACACAACCATTAGAAATAATACTAATGAAAACATAAATATTTGCGAAAGAGCTTAGAAATAAACTGTAGCATTTGTACACTGCAACATTTAAAGCATTCTTTGCTATTGCAATCCCCACCACCACCACTTTAAAAAGGGTACTTTGTTTAATATTATTCTCCACGTGAAACTGAAGATCACTGCTGGATCAGTGAAGTTCAGATTTGAGTCAAAAGCATACGCTTTTAAGCAATATCGTTAGCTTGTTTTGTACTGCCAAAGTTAATGCTTCTTCAAATTCGCAAATGTTTTATCATGCTTGGAAGTGCCAAGGGTGGCAAATTTTATTTATGAAGTTATGTTATATCGATATGATGATCCAACAATGAACGTTACCATGAAAATACCAGGTTTCGCTATCCTAAATTGCCTCTTCATTCTCTGAGGCACTGAGATGGCCAGGAGGGGTAACTAATAAAAACCTATCTTTCCTACAAGATTTCAGACATCTTCCATTTCAAAATACCTGAGACCACAGCAGTAAGAATTTTGTTACTTCTTCAGCTAGATGCAAATGCGAGGTAGCAAAGAAAACTAAATACATTAGAATCACATAAATTGTTCATGTATACAGTGAAGGTTGCTCAGTTCAAATTTAAATCAGAGTTAATCTCCTCATCTGACTTTCCACTGGCAGAGAAAGAAATACGTGAAAATAGGGAAGAAGTACTGACTTTCTCCTTATAAATTCACTTTTCTTCCATGAATTAGAAAATATTCTACAAATTTCACTATATTTGACAATCAAAGGTGGTGGCTACGGTGTTGTTTTGGTTTGGCTTCCTTTACCAGGGGTGACATGGAGGTATGACTGGCTAGAGAACAGGTTAGAAAATAAATTCCAGATGTTCTAACCACCGGTACACTGTTGTGAGAGCAAAATGCACAAAACCGCAAGAATCTATGCAAGTTGGCCGTTCATGTTTTAGAATATTTGCCATCTCACATACGATCTGCGAAGGCCAGAGCATGGATGCTCTGGGCAGCTCTAGGGTAGTCAAGAGAACAGCAGTAGGACGTAGGCGAGGAGGCAAAGAACAGTCAGCAAAATTTAGGGGTATCCAAGATCACCAAACTTGAGGCTCACTTGCTTCCCCAGGGTGGCATTTTCATCTCAGGAACATAAAAAGCAAAGAAAGACTGGCTTGAAATTAATATGAGGCTCTGTACAGTGTTCACCTTTTGCAGACAAGAGGAGAATACATAAATTCACTCTAAAGGTAGTATGTTCATAATCTTGCCTTAAGAATTGATCATCTAAACTTTGTTCTCCAGAAAAGAATTGTAAGAAATTATGCAATTGAAAACAAAATTTAAGGTAAATCAGACAACAAGAATGGAAGATTTTTTTTCATGTTTATTTATTTACTTTGAGAGAGTGGGGGAAAGGCAGAGAGAGAGAGAATCCCAAGTAGGCTCCGCGCTGCCAGCATGAAGTCTGACGCGGGCCTCGATTTCACAAACCGTGAGATCATGACCTGTGTGGAATCAAGAATGCAATGCTTAACTGACAGAGCCACCCAGGTGCCCCAAAAGATTATTTTTAAATCCATAGACTATTTGCTTTTATAGACAGCTATCACTTTGGCAGTCATTTGTACCCCAAACATTTTAATGCACACTAGAGATCTGAATACTCATAATAGGTGTATCGGACAAAAAAATGAATTCCAAATTTCACTTATTTATTATATATGCTCTGATTTTTTTATAAAGATTTCCTGATTCTTTACTTCATCTCCATCTTTAAATATTTGTTGCATGAATAAAGCTGCATTTACATGCACAGTAATATAAGGTATTGTCTCTACTAGAACAATCTCCCAGTCTCCCTCCCCCACAACCTTCTCATTACGCAGTTGGTCCACTTTGCTGAGAGTTGGGTTTGATGCCTCATTCTCACCTGATGTGGGACCATACAAACTTTAGTTCTTGGTTCCCAGATTTAAAATACAGGTAGCGGGGCGCCTGGGTGGCTCAGTCGGTTAAGCGCCCGACTTCAGCTCAGGTCACGATCTCGCGGTCCGTGGGTTCCAGCCCCGCGTCGGGCTCTGGGCTGATGGCTCAGAGCCTGGAGCCTGCTTCCGATTCTGTGTCTCCCTCTCTCTCTGCCCCTCCCCCGTTCATGCTCTGTCTCTCTCTGTCTCAAGAATAAATAAACGTTAAAAAAAAAATTTTTTTTTTTAAATAAATAAAATAAAATACAGGTAGCAATACCTAAATTACTGGGTTGTTAGAGGAATTACAGAAACTAGTATATGTAAAACTAGTATATGTAAAAACTAGTATATGTACGTAGTATATGTAAAACTAGTATATGTAAAACAGAAACAAGTATATAGTATATAGTATAAGCAAGCAGATAAGTTAAATATATCTCACATGCTATTCTGTATTGTTATTTAAGTTTTCAAAGATGGACATCAGGATCTCAGAGAACAGAGGGGTGGCAGGAATTTCTCTGGGATCTTAAGGGGTTAAGATAGGACAAGCAAAATCAAGATGAACTAACGCTGCAGAAATCTGCCAAGGTTTACAGAGAGAGCTAGGTGGGTGTGACTCATCTGAATGACAATCAGCAGAACATTTTCCTTTTAAATTTCTTTTAATGCTTATTTATATTTGAGAGAAACAAAGAGCGCGAGCAGGGGAGGGGCAGAGAGAGAAGGAGAATCTGAAGCAGGCTCCAGGCTCTGAGCTGTCAGCACAGAGCCAGAGGCAGGCCTCAAACTCAAGAAAATCGCAAGAGCCAAAGTGGGAGGCTTAACCGACTGAGCCACCTAGGAGCCCCTCAGTAAAACATTTTAATGTCCTCAAAGTCAGTGAAAGAAGCTGCAGAAGAAAGACTGGAGAGACCAATTCTTCTCTTAGGTCTCAACCTGCATTTAACAAGAAGTGAGGTTACTGGTCCTTACCTATGTGCTAACCTTCATATTCTCTTGGAGTAAAAGAAAACCCTGTTGGGAAAGGTGAATATTCATTCTCCCTGCTTTCAAGCAAGTGTACAAACCTAGAGTTGAAGTAGAGTGGAGAACTGAGAGACTCTTTAGGATTCCTTAAAGCAGGTCTTAAGAACTACATCTTCAACAAGCAATAGCCAATTAGCAAAGAACTGAATAGCAAAGAGGCAAAATACTACTTCTAAAAAAAAAAAAAAAAAAAGTATTTAGTCATCAGTTACCGTGAACGGGTACAGTTCCAGAGATCTTGGGAAGCCTGACCCCCACCTCCCCTGCACAAACGACTTGAAAGACATCCTTTTTCCCTTGAGGTGCTTTCCGTCCATTATTGGATGGCACCTCCCCCACACTCATAAGTATAAAAGTATGTATCCAATGTTAATCAATGAATAGAATAACAGTTATAACACTAAAATAAATTTTGTAATGTTAATCATAGCAATTGCTTTCAAAGAAGTATTCTTTTACATGGTGCAGTACCTCTGTATGCGAAGGCTGATTTTATTTAAGGTTGATGCTGTCAGGACATTCACTCTTTTTTCCCACTACAAAAACATAAAAGGACCTTCTTCCAAGGTACACTGTGTAGAAAAGGGGGGGGGGGGGCCGAACTGCCAAAAAGCTGTACTTCTAAGCAAGACAACTGGCCCATTAACAAATGTCTCCGTCAGTATTTTACCATCTGCTGTTTGCTCTGTACTTGTCAATATTGAGCATCACTCACAGTTCATATGACCGTATAAACTCTCAGAAAGCAGATTACCAAGGTAAAAAAAAAAAAGCGAATTCAAAGATGGTTTTAGAATGTGACAACACATTCACCACGCAAGTGTATAATTAAATGATTAGGAAGTCTGCAAGCTTCATGTGTCAGGAGGAAATTCCTCATAATTTCTAACGGTGGATTAAATAGGACTGGCAAGTTATGCAATCCTGTCTCTACTTCTCCCCCTGACTCACCTGACTTTTTACCCACTCATCCAATTCAGAAGCCTCAGCTTACCCACATTAACCTGCTCAAATTCAAAACACAGGGAAATTTTAATTATTGACATCAAAAAGGGAAATCGATATTATGGAAAGCCAGGAGAATGTACAGCACAAAATATATTATATTTGGCCTTTAAAGACCTTAACTGTTTTCACACAACAGACTTTTTCCCCTTATGTTTTGCTTCTTTGCATAGATTCAAACCAAACAGAAAGCAGGGGTTGTTTGCAGAGATAGAGTTGGTGGTCCTACATGGCAGGATTTAATTTTTTTTAATATTTATTTATTTCTGAGAGAGAGAGAGAGAGAGAGAGAGAGAGAGAGAGAGAGAGAGAGAGCAGGGAAGGGGCAGAGAGAGAGGGAGACACAGAACCCAAAGCAGGCTCCAGGGTCTGAGCTGTCAGCAAAAAGGCTGATGAGGGGCTACAACTCACAACCATGAGATCATGACCGGAGCCGAAGTCAAACGCTTAACCAATTGAGCCACCCAGGTGCCCCCTATATGATGGGATTTAAAGGGAGCTGGAAAAATCAACTTCCTTCCCACCTGCAATTAGTCATTCCTTGTTTTATACAACTTTTTCTTTCCTGAAATATTGTTTTATTTTAAAATGCCCCTGTGAGGGTTGACAGGTTAAATCACTATCAGTTTAAAATGAATGAATTTATTATTATGATTGAGAAGATAAAACAATACATGAACAATAACTGGCTCGGGAAAACAGGAGAATTATTGCATCCTGTCTCATGTCAATGCACAAATTCTATTTACAGATGTTTCTCCTTGGATTTAAATATTCAAGTGCCTCTGTAAGTCATTAGAAAACAGCAAAGGTAAGAAACAAATATATTAGCCTTTTGCCTTGAAAGATAATACTCTCCCTTTCTTAGTAATATTCTGGAAATGGTATCAATTTGATCTTATTATCAATACCATGAGTTTTACAAATGTGAGGTTATAAGTAATCTGTCTTCCAGCTCATTCCTGTAAGATATGAATATGATAAAATCTCATATCTACACAAAGAAAAAAAGAAAGAGAGAGAAAGAAATAAAGGAAAGGAAGGCAGGCAGGCAATATCACTTGAATTACCTTGAAACAGCGTCTGCATGTAAAATTTTTACCTATATACAGACATGTGCTATTTTAATGAAGTAATGGAAATGAAGGTCATCTCGCAAACACAACGAACAAATGCTAAGTATGTTCTGAATATAAAGGAAGCAGAATCTGTGCTAAAGGCTACAGAGACATGTTCAAATCAGACAAGGGCTCAAATAACAGTAATGAATCCATATTAAAAAAAATACAGACAAATAAAAAGAGCTAATAAAATATACATTTAAATTTGTAAGATTAAAAATAATATTTAATCCCTTGGGTATTTTATCCCAATGTAGTAGCAAACAAAAATGTATTTTCTGCACATTCTTAAATTATTTCAATGTAATCAAAACTAAGACTTGAAAAAAATTATCCAGCAAGTAAAATCCATTTACAAGAATATTTGCCAATGACAGCACCCTCTTGGGCATAACTACTAAATGCTGCATTGTATGTAAACTAGAGCTTTCATTTGCATTTTCATGATATAAAGAATCAGACTTAAAAAAACTGTGAAAAGAAATATTTATTCTTGATATTCAGAAATGTAAAATCAAATAAACCTGCAAAATAACTAGACACTTGAGTTGCTGATATTTGTACATATATATAATTTATATACAATTTCTTATTTATAGGCAGACATCTTACAGATTCCTAATGAAATATGAATGAGAAAAGAGCAGAAACAACCCTTTATTGAAGTAAGAACTGGGCAGCAGTTGAAAGTTTAAGTGAAAAGGACTGGAAAAAAAAATGCCAAAGGTCAAAAGTGAAAACCACTTATTGAACCTTTGGTAGGAGGCAAATATACACTGCAAGGAATACTGAGAAAAGATGTTCAATTCCTATTCTCAAATAATAGATAAGAAAAATTTAATAAAATAAAGTACATTAAGCACATCACTAGAGACAAGTACAAGGTCAAATGGGACCCAGAGGAATGTTTGATTAACTCTGGAGCAAAGGGGGAATTGGAGGGGGTCAAGGAGGGCTGCAGGTCTGGACAGGCTATCTGATTTTCAAATCAGAATTCAGAAATTATTTTCATAGTCCTTTGCTCCTCTTTACAAATTTTAAATAGCTTACAAGAAAAGTGACACAGGAAAAAGAAAAAGAGAAAGAGAAAGGGAAGGAACAAAGAAAGAAGGAAAAAAGAGAGAAGAAGGAAAGGAGAACAGAAGGAGAAAATAGGAAGGGAAGAAGAGAAGAAAGAAATGGGGAAAATACTGAAATTATCATATTAAAATTTATCATAGATAAAATCTGTCATACAAAGATGACAAGTAGGTGGGTGGGTGGGTGGATGGATAGATAGATAGATAAAGTAGGTAGGTAGGTACTTAGCAGGTCAGGAAAGAGACAAAAAGAGATTATCAACCTCCAAGATCATTTGCAAATTAGTCTAATGCACAAACATTTTTTGAGAGCAATGTATCTTGCATATAGAACAAAGAATAAGGACCATTCCCAAAGGAGCAACATGTACAAGTTTATTTGGGGGAGATTTTAGGGGCTTGTTTGGTTTTGGTTTCTGGTTTGTTTTCCTAGGATCCTTTCTATTTAAAAAAAAAAAAAAAAAAAAAGATTTCTCAAAAAAATGACAAACATGTCTGGCTACTATTAACATTGACTATATTATAAAGTTCCTAAGCCCTGATCATATTGGAAGCTCTGAGCTTCCAAATCAGTTTTATGTACTTGGGGTAGATAAATTACACATTAGCCATTACATTTAATTACCTATAGTTATTGCATATAAAACATGAAGAGGTAGAGAAGTAATAAGGAAGAGAAAAACCAAGCCATAGCACCAATGGCTTAAGTTACTAGCTTCAAATTCAGAATAAACCCAAATATCAGAAGTAAACGAATCAAAGGCCATTTTTCTGTGAAAGGAGGGGAAAAAAAAACAAAACAGTAAGTATAACAGGAAAAGAATCAAAGAGGTTTAAAGCCACTTCAAACCTTTATTAGTGAGGAGAACATAAATCTATTACTCCCCTCTCTCTGTTTTATTAAATAGAACTAACCACCAGATTCTAACACACTTTATCAGAATGGAGAGTCATTCTGCAAAACAACATCTCTCTTACTTGAAAGAGTTTACATTTTCTTGTCCTTTAAACCTCTCACCCTCAACCACAAAAATAGAAACTAACAATGAGAATCAGAATAAGTGACAGTAACAACTAGCATTTCCCATTTCTCAGAAATTATGGGAAGTGGTCTACCTTTAAAGCACCTGATAGGCAGATAATGCAGGCATTCACTTTGCAGACGTATTTATTGAATGCCTATTACATCTGTAGGATATTATTGTAGACATTAGGAATACTATATTGAACGAAAAAGACAAAAATTGCAACTCTGACAGACTGTACCATCTACAGGAGTAAAATGAGCTGCAGAGAACTTAAAAGATAACTTGCTTAACATTGCATACTGAGTGACTGACAAGGGCAATGTCAAGCGGTCTAATCCCAGTGCTCTTTCCTTTAACCATGTGCTTTGTTGCTATGGAAGTAAAATCATACTTGCCAGGGCTCACACACGGCATTCTGCTTTTCAGACTGCAGATTTTTCCACTTAATATTATATTAGTAATTCAGTGTAATACAGTTATAGTTACAAAAAAAATAAACCTCTAAGCACAAAACTCACATTAAGTATGAAAAGCGAAAGTGTTTATTCTAAAAGTGTTTAAGGGAATAAACTGAGTATTATGTTGTTCACTGATATGAACTGTTGGTTACAATAAGTAATTTATTTGAGTACAATTAATAGTCTAAAGGAAGTTAGAATAGCATGCTTGTCTACCTGTACTTACAATACAATAGTTCAAACTTTGCTCAATGTTTAGTAGTAAGTGTATTTTCCTCGGCCTATAAAAATATCTTGTAGCAGAAGAACATGATAAAGTCAGGCCAACAACTCATTTCAATAGTCTTCAGTCTCCTCCAATATATGTAAAAAAATAAAGTGAGCATAGGACACATTCCTTTCATTTTATTATTATTTTTTTTTTTTAGAGAGAAGAGATGCCCTCTCTCTATCAAAATATATAAGTAAACTTTAAAAAAGCCCGGGGCACCTGGGTGGCTCAGTCGGTTAAGCATCCAACTCTTGATTTGGGCTCAGGTCATGATGTTGCCGTTCTTGAGTTCTAGTCCCGTGTTGGGCTCTGTGCCAACAGCATGGAGCCTGTTTGGGGTTGTCTCTCTCTCCCTTTCTCTCCCCCTTCATGTGTGCATGAATTCATTCATTCATTCATTCATTCATTCATTCTCTCTCTCTCTCTCTCTCTCTCTCCACCCCCCCACCTCAAAAGTAAATAAATAAACTTGAAAAAAACAGACACCCAACTGAGACACCTAGGTGCCCCCTCTTTGGAATTCTTTAGATCCTCTATTTCCTCCTTTCTGAATAGTTATACACTTTCTGTATTTGTATTTACAACATTTTTAGATTGTGATTATCCTTAACAATATTCATTTTGCCTAAAATTGAGCATTTGAAAAATGCAAACGTCTGTGCTGATACAGCCCACAAACGAGTAGAAAACCCGAAGGTCTATCAGTGATTACAATTTAGTCAGTGTGCTAATGAAGTATTTACACAAAGGAAGAGCAATATTAGCAAAGATGGTGGCATTTCACGGTTTCTGACTACCAAAGTTTTTGAGAATATAGTCATAATAACGAACGTGCTAAGCACATATGACCTCAGTTAATCATCCTTGCCCTGTTTTGTGACAGGCAATGTTATACAAACGAGACACACAGAGGTTAAGCAACTTGCCAAAGTAACACAGTAGTGGAGTCAAGATTCCTATTGCTGACTAAATAAGACTTTCAACTGGGTCTTGAAAGATGAAACAGTTCTTAGTAGATGATAAAAGGGGCAAAAGACAAGCCAGGTGGTGGAAATTATACGACCAACAGCAGAGTGTCATGAGCAGGGGAAGGGACCGGTGAGACCAACCAGTGGGATAGGATTACAAGGTGGACAGAGTGGCCAAGGCAAAGCCTTGGAGAGAGTCTGTGTCCAACTGCTCTTTCCCCTAAATATCTAGAGATGAAGTCAGTCCTTACACATCAGGACCGTAGGAGGCTGAGATCAGAGCACAGCCACTTAAGCAAGAAAGGACTCAAAGACCTTAGAGCCCCTATCCTAGCAGCCCCTTCCTAACAGGGAGGAGAGAGACTCACAGAGGAGGAAACAGCACTTTGCAAGAGAAGGATCATGATTGCTTCAGGATTCTTATTGCAGCAAATCAGCTAACTTACTCTTCCCATATTAAAGACAAATATTCTGTTCAGAGAAGCTTATTTTTAACAATATAGTTTTCAAGTCACAAGTTTATGGGTTTTTAAAAATTCTTTATTATTCACTATGTGTTGAATGACGTATTTATTACATAAATACCATGTGTACGCGTGCATGTATATCCACACTAATATATCCAGAGAAGTTAAATGCTGCTGTTGGACACAAGACAAATAAAATAAACGTCATTTCAGAACCGCTTTCCTCATGTCTGAGTGAAATCTCACTACAAAGTCACTGCAATTTTTCCTTCCTTCTTTGCTCCCATTCTCCCTCCCTTCATCTTTCCTTCTTCACCTCTTTCCTTCCTACCTTTTTTTCTTCCTTCTCATTCTTTCTTTTAATTATAAATTGAGAGTTCTTTTGATATTGGAACAGAGACCTTTCTACATTTCAGTAATTCAAATCTAACCAAAACAATCACCAACATCGGGCCAGATTCTGATTATTATGAAATCAGGTTTCCGGCTTCAGCAAAGTCACAATCAGCACTGAAATCACTCGTGCTTCCACTCATTTCTTTTTATCTCTGTTGTGATTTAACAAAAACTGTGTGGGTTAAATAGCTATGTAGGAATTGAACTATGCTTACAAGATAGAAAAAGAATTTAGAAAAAATACTGTTCTTGGGTGTCTGGGTGGCTCAGTCATTGAAGCATGTGACTTTGGCTCAGGTCATGATCTAAGGGTTGTTGCGTCCGAGTCCCACACAGGGTGAGCTCGAGGCTTGCTTCAGGTGAGGCCCGCTTCTCTCTCTCTCTTTCCCTCACTCTCTTTCTGCCACTCATACAATTGTCTCTCTCCCTCACTCCGTTTTCATACTCTCTCTCTCTCAAAAAAAAAAAAAAAAGTAAAAGAAAAAGTCAAAGGAAAAAAATGTTAACAAGTTTCAGTTTATATTTCCCTTCTATAAACTGGCAGAGGGGGAAATTGGTGACAATCCCATGTTACAGTTTCAAATCCCTCTCTGTGTAAATGAGCAAAAAACTAAAAGGCTCCAACTCCCTTCTCACCTTCTTTTCTTTCCATTTTATAACCTCCATTTAAAAAAACATTTAAGCTCCAAAGTCGGGGTACTTAGGAGAATCACTACAACTCACCCCTATCTTCTCTAGGTTAAACGCACCTACAACTAATAGTGAGCATTCTACGTTTAAGTCACCAACACACATTCTTCCAATTTTCCAGATTTATAGCACAATTCATTCATTTATTCAGCTATGTTTCTTTGACACCCACCATATGCCAGCTATTGTGTTAGGCATTAGAAATAAAAGATAAGTGGTGCCTAGGTAGATCAGTCAGTTGAGCGCCCGAATTTGGCTCAGGTCATGATCTCAATGTTTATGAGTTCGAGTCCCGCATCAGGCTCACTGCTGAGCCAACTACAAGCCCACTCTGGATCCTCTGTTCTCTTCTCTCTCTGCCCCTCCCCACTCATACTCTATCTCTCAAAAATAAATTAACTTAAAAAATAAAGAAATAAAAGATAAATGAGACACACATTCATTCATTCATTCATTCATCCCTTCCATATGTTGACCTTTCTTACAGACTGGGGCTACAGCAGTGAATAAAAAGGCAAAAATCTCTATCCTAATGGAACATGCCTTGTAGTGAAGAAGGTTTAAAAAAAAAAAAAAAAAAAAAAAAGGTGAGAAACAAATATTTAAATAATTGCATTACCTAAATCTAAGTGCTAGAGAAAAATACAATTTGGGAAATGGGATAAGGAGTGTCAGAGTAGAGCTGTAATTTTAGAAGGTGGACGAGGTTTAGTTTCTGTTTTCAAAAAACTCATTAAAAAAAGGCTTATTTAAAAATTTTTTTTTAACTTTTAAAAAATATATGGTGATACAATGTGAGAGATGTTATGAAGGTTATCAACAAAATGCAACTTATCTAACAGAAGGAGCTATGAAAGAATCACAGAGGGAAAGAATCAGCTGTAAAAGACAAGACATGAACAAAAGGGCTGGGCAGGACAGGCAAAGGAACAGTATATGCAAACTCACAGAGCCAGTAGTTCGGCAGTAGCTTCTATTTTTCAGTGTACAAGAGCAATCACCATTTAATCCAGAGCCTTCCATGTCCCAGACACCCGCACCTTATTACCCTCACAATATATTTATGGCTATATTAAAGTTGTTCCATTTTTTAAAATGATGAAGTGAGACCAGAATGAAATCTTTCAATCTTAACAAACAGGTCGAGGCCAACGAGTTGAACTTGATCCTGTAAGCAATGCAATCCACTGAAATTCTTCAAATAAAGAAGGAGCATGGTCACATGTTTGTCTTTGCTTGCTTGTTTTTTAAGATACTGGACAGCAATGTGGAGGACAGAATGTGGGATTGGGTGATGACAATGTTAACATATTATTATTTTTAATAACAAAATGCCCTAAGAGGTGGAAAAGGCTTCCTCTAAGCCAGTATCACTGGGGACAGAAAATGGGGTAAGGAAAAGATGTGGTAGCCCATTGATTCTGGGTGCGAGGGGTACAGAAGAGCATAAAAAAGGGAAGTCCTGGTGAGCCTAGGTTTCCTAGCTTAGAACACTGCAAGGGTGATGCTGTCAGCCAAGAGAAAAAGAAGACTGTTTGGATAAGAAAGGATGGGGTGGAGAGTGCTCTAGTTTTGAACTCGTTAAGTACATTCTTGGTGATACTCAAGGCAAGATAGCCAGATGATAACCAGACCCTGATTGAAGGTCCTAAAGGTAACATGTTTAAGAACTGCCAATAAATGTATCTTTGTATTAGGAGTGTTTTTGTTAGCGAGAGACAGAAAACCCAAATTCTAACTCATTTAATAGAATTATTTTTAGCTTACTTGTTAAAAATCTCTAAAGATAACAAGGACTTCAAGTGTGCTTTAATTAGGACTCAGTTCTTTCTCTGCAGTTATTTCCGCACTGCCTTCTTCCCTGTATCACGTCATGACGTTTTCCATTAGGGTAGCAACATCATGTAACAATCCCCAACTTTACACGTATCCTACAAATTTCAGAAGATAAATTTTCTTTTCTCTACCTATTGAAAAACAACCCTAGACATCCTTCTAAACCAACTTGCATGTCATTCCCACCATTGTCGAGAAGGATGGGATTGCACTGATTAGCTTGGAATTGGAACTATATAGATACCACATAGTGGGGGGAATGCAGAATAAACGCTGGGGAAGCAGTCCCAGTGTCCCCCTCGATTCCAAGGCTGACAGTGGTTTATCATTCCATTACCTTTAGTGAAAAACTTTTTAAATCACAGCTGAAGAAAAAAAAAAAAAAAAAACAAGTATTGTGCTAAGATTTCTTGACTTCTTAAAATTGCCTGAACTTCAAATATCACCCAAGTCCAATCAAACACCTTGCCAGATGTAGCGACAATGGAAATATGGAAGTTATATGACAAAATATATTAGCAATGTAAGCGCTGAATAGTTTTCATGTGAAGGGATAACATCTAATGCTGTTAACTGAGAATTCACTTTCTTCTCCCTTTCTCTGCTCCTCACCCTCTAATCCCTGTACTGAGTCAGTAGTCAAAGGAGGATACCAGAGTACACAAACCAAAGAGGCAAATTCTTGGATGGGAGTTCTCAATAAGTTCTTGAGACATGGAAGTGGCTGACAGACACCAGTGACCTGAAGGAACCTCATGGTTGCAATGAGAAGGACACAGAGTGACATGCGCAGGAACATGCATATCTAAGGATCTGCAAGTGGGGACAAGGGTCAAACCAGATTAGCTCCCTTTCAAAGGATATTAGATGAAGGCTTCATTTCCAAAGTTTAGAAGCTTAAATGCCACCCCTTGTTCAAATGGATTAGGGGAGAATCCTTATAATTGACTGAGGTTAGTTGTAAGTGTAAATGTAAGCTTCCATTCTCTATGGTCATTCATAAGGCTCAAATTTAAAATTTAATTGCGGAGGAATAAATATAGTTAGATGTCTTACATACTTACTTTTATATGCATTACAGAAAAATTACTGAAAGCCACATTCTTTAATTCCACATTTGGCACGATGAGATAACTTTAACAACTAACTCACTTTTCACACCCTCAGTGAATACGAACTTTACTCTGCAGAAAAGAAAACTATGAGACTGTGCTGTATGTCTCACGTAGTTCCCCTCCGTGGTCAACAGAAAAAGATATTTGCTGGATCAGTGAAGTCCAGCGAGAGCAGTGATTTGCCAAATATGACCCATCAGGGCACTGGGAATTTCGGATTCGATTTCAGCATTTGTTACTGTCATTCAAGTACTAAGTCTATATTTACTTGGGGCAGTGAGTGGAGATTTAAATAGAAGAATCCAAATCATCCAAGAATCTTTCCTTTCCTGAGTTAGCTGATTTTGAGAATTATTCTCATTGAGCTCGAGTGTTTCAAAACTGGTCACATAAAATTCTATTGATACTACAATAATTTTTTTTAAGGTAAAATGGGAGGGTTAGCAAAAAATATTGATATTTTCTTTAACATTTTTTAAATTATCTGATTAATCATTTCAGTCACTGTTCTTGGGGGTTCCTAAATATAAAATATGTCCAAAGGCATAAGTTTCAATATATTGAAAGGCAAGAAGTGCTCTAAATTTGGGGCGCCTGGGTGGCTCAGTCAGTTAAGTGTCCGACTCTGGCTCAGGTCACAATCTCACAGTTTGTGAGCTTGAGCCCCACGTCAGGCTCTGTGCTGATAGCTCAGAGCCTGGAGACTGCTTCGGATTCTGGCCTCCCTCTCTCTCTTTCTGCCCCTCCCCCGCTCACGCTCTGTCCCTCTTTCTTTCTCTCCCTCTAGAAAATAAATAAACATTAAAAAAAAAAAATGTTGTTAAAAAAGAAGTGCTCTAAAGTTAAAAGTGAAAATGGGGACTCCAGGGTGGCTCAGTTGATTAAGCAGTTCAAGTCTGAATCTTGATTTTGGCTCAGGTCATGATCTCACAGTTGGTGAGAGCAAGCCCCACATTGGGCTCCATGCTGGGCAAGGAGCCTGCTTTAGATTCTCTCTCTCCCTCTGCTCTTCTCCCATTCATGCTCTCTATCTCTCTCTATCTCTCAAAAACTATAAATAAATAAATAAATAAATAAATAAAAATTTAACTTAAAAATGAAAAAAGTGAAGATGCATGACTTAAGACAATCACAACATGAAAATAATAGAACATTAACACATTTGTAAATGTGTTTATTAAATGTACTAGAATTTAGCAGAATCATTTTTAAAAAGACATAAAATTAAGATTTAAAATCAATATGCCAATTAGGATATATAAATAAGTCCAACTGATGCAAACGGAATTCTATTTCCAAAGCCAGGGAAACTACTTCATTTCTAAGTAAAGGCAGTGCAACATTCCTGGGCAAAAACAGAAACAAAAACCAACTAAAACAACTAACTAAAACTACAGGAGCTGATCAATAGGAAAAGGAAGGACAAAGTCTGGGAATTCATACTGGGGCTGAGGGGCCAGGAGCAATGTTATTGGTGGAATTCAGAAAGGGATCCCAAAGGATATGGCTCAGTATGTACTTCTGTATTTATATAATGCAAATGATCACGTGTATAACTGGAACTACTTTTCAAATATGGGGATTACGGTTTGAATGCTGTTTGTTGGAAGACATTCCCCAACCTACCATCAAAGAGCATCATAGTCTCAACTCTCTTCACATTTGGGTTCACAGTTTGGATTCTTGTGCTATAATTAAAAGGAAAAAGATGTCACTAATGGGGGAGTTGGTACATGTGTCCAGGCACAGGGTTTATGGGAAATCTTGGTACCACCTTCCTCTCGATTCTGCTGTGAACCTAAAACTACTCTAAAAAATAAAGTCTTCAATTTCTTTTTTCTCACTTTGGAGAAGACTTGGCTCAGAAATCATAGTTTTGATGTTCAATGCACTGCTTTTTTTCTGTAAATCCTTCCTCATCTATTTGAATCTTGGAAGCTTTTTGTGTATTTGTTTTTTGACTCGCTCCTTTGTTATTTTTAAACTTTTCATTTTCTTTTCAGTGTTATCCAGGTAATTACTATTTTTTAATTCAGTAATTATAATGAATGAACAGTTATACTTAAGTCATTTCAAATGATAGGCCCACATATATAAAAACTAATCTCAGTAATCAAATGTGCTATTTACTACCCCTCTAAAAATATTATAAAGAGGTCAATCAGGCACATCTGTTAATGGTAAATGTCTTCTGTCCAACTGAAGAATGTGACTGGCACAGACACAGAACTCCAGCCCAGCTCAACCTAACAGCTGCTTGACAGTTGTCTTCAACTCTGTGTTCAAGGGTTTTCTGAGGGATCTGCCTGCCACCTACGTGGTGTGAGCTCATGTTGCCAGAGCTATGAAAATATATTTGAAATTCAAAGAAGCAATGGGTGTGACATCCATATTAGATGACCTGCATGTGGGATAGAGGTTTTCATATCACTAGATAGGTAAAATAATTGTGCACAAATGTCTCAAATTTTCTGCACCTCTATAAAATGTATACTCCTTGTATCCCCCAACTATTGAAAGAAAGATCACTGATGTTCTAATACACTTATCAACTGCATTTTACTAATTATCTGCACAATGGCCACAAAAAGAAAAGCAAAGCTTGCTAAATTATTTTTAATTGAGATATAATTGACTTCACATACAAACACTATGTTAGTTTCAGGTATACAACGTAATGGTTCCACATCGGCATGCACTGTGAAATGATCACCACAATAAATCTAGTCATCATCCATCACCATAAAAAGTACCAAAAAGGATTTTTTTTCCCTTGTCATGAGAACTTTCAAGATCCACACTCCTAGCAAACTTCAAATATATACTACAATCCCACCGACGATAGTCACTAAACTGCAGCACACCATACCCCCGTGACTTATTCATTTCACAACTGGAAGTCTGTATGTCCTGACTCCTACATGCATTTCACCCCCACATACACAACTCTCCCCCCTGGCAACTGCCCCTCTGTTCTCCATACCCATGAGCTTTGTTTCGTTTGTCCGTCTGCTTTGTTTTGTAAATCCAGCACACAGGTGAGATCATATGGTATTTGTTGTTCTCTGCCTGACATTTCACTTATCATAATATCCTCCAAGTCCATCCATGTTGTCACAGGTGGCTAAATTTTTTTTTTTTGATGATTCCTTTTAACAAAAAATAAATGAAGTGCATATGTCCAAATATAATTTATTAATAATAATAGCACTGAAATAGAATTAAGAAACAGCAATAATTATCATGAATAAGAGATTCCACGTCTAAGACTTAACATTTGGTGCCCATAAGGCTTTGAAAATTCCTTGAAAACAACTTGATGGCCCTATCCTCTGCTCCACCAGAGCTTGAGGACACACAGACTGGGTCAGGGCATGGCAATAAGAAAGCCCAGGAAGAGGTTCTAATGCTTGATGAGTTCAATTATACTCTGTGCCATAATACTGCACTTAACGGTAGGTAGTTTTTCTTTAAACAGTGTCAGCCATCAAGAAAGTTCAAAAAACATGTTGGTCGAATTTAGTGAATCATTAGACCTTTGCCATAAAGAAGAATAATACCATTTTAATACATACTTTGTTTTTCTCTTGCTTGATATATTCCCTCTTTTATAACCTCTCAAAATGTGAAATCTCTTTACAGCTATAAAGAAACATGCCAACAGTGGTATCTTTCACAGGCTTACATATCATACATTTCATAAAAAGAATGATGTGTACAATGAGATGAACTGATTTCCACACTTTAAGTAAAAATTAACATTTGAAACACTAGGATGTCACAGCATGCAACATACTAACTCGTGACAGAACTATTTTTAAAAAGTTTATGCGAGGTAAAACATAAAGGTTCAAAGAACAAAGACAAAAAGTAGACAGCAGAAAAATATTTTAAATGCTCCCTCCTTTTCCATGTTGGCAGCTTTATGTGAGTGGATGGGGAATTTTAAAATGTCATTCAGACCAACACTTCTGATAACTATCTCTGACTGTTCTTTTCTCATATTTTTCATGTAACTAAATTCTGCCCAATCTTCCTATTATTTCTCCTTTCCATCTTCCACTTCCATTTCTTCATCCCCTTAAGTTGAGATCATCAAGGACACTGCAAAAACCTCAGTGATCCCTGGGTAGCCTTCTTCCCCTAGAATCCATCATTGTCTCAGCTGGGCATGCAAAAACACCATTAGGGACCCAACTGAGACAGAGCAGGGACTGGACCTGGGTCCCCTCAACAATGACTGCAAAATCCAGCACTCTTTGGCTGCCTCCATAAGGAAAAAAAAAAAAAAAAAAAAAGCTAAAACTCTATGCCTCTGGAAGAGCATATCTTGCAGGAATGGAGGAGGACGCTTACTACAAAGACTGGCGGGGACCAGACCAAACCAATCTGTGCCAACGTCGAGTCCAGTGCTGAACTTTCACCAACTTTTCCCCTCATTATGCTAAAAATCACACCCAGACGTGGAGATTAAACATGCAAATGAAACATACGATGTATGAAGAAGCATGTTCTGTCCACTGTACCAGCGCACCCAATTTCCTGTTTTTCCCCACTACTACATGTTTAAACATCACCCATTACCTGCCTCAGCCCCTTTAAAACAGTCTCTGGCCATTGTTCTAAGAGCCAGTCTGATGCTCCAGCCATGACTGGGTATCCCTTCCGCCCAATTACAAGCGCTCATTAACACAACTCTAGTCCCAGGGACTAGCTACTGTGTAGAATACGATGTGTCTTCAATAAATAGTTTTTTAATGAATAAGCATTTTTACAAAGCTGATATAATCTATACATCTCTGCCATATTAATGTTCCAAAACACCTCAAATATACTCTCCCTTCAAAAATCCTTAATGGCTCCCCACTTCCATCAGAATGAAATCCAAACTTTGGACCCAGCTTTTTTTAATATACTTCCCTTCTGTCTCTTCCCATTATTCCTTTACACCAGGCAGCACAGCAGAGTGTAGAGAACCTTGCTTTTGATACCCCAAGGCTTACGGACTGTGTTGGAATTTTGACTTGATGACTTGCTAAAGCATAATATTGTAAACACTTTGGATCTCATTTTTTACTAAATAAAAGTAATACCTGACAGCAGCTGTAAACATGAAATAATAGCAAAAATACACTCAGCAGACAGGGCACACAGAAGACGAATTGTATGAATTCTATCAATGCTGCAATAACCTTCCTTTTTTAATCAGGTATACTCTTTACCTTTGTTTAATACGTTCCTCCTGCTAACCTCAAGTGGGAAAATTCAAAGTACTATAACTGCACTTACATTCTGCTCATTCCGTTAAGGCCATCTCAAAAGCTACCCTGTTTTAAGACAAACACATCATATTCAAGTACCAAGCAGGTACACAAGAAGTAATCAGCTAATAAAGGATGGTCCCAAGACAACATCATTCCAGGAAGAAAATTTATCTACGGGGAAAACCTAAACAAGTCAGAGTTAGAGATCTAACCTCAGCACTTGTAAACTACCAACAAAACTTTAAAGAGACTGAAATTTCAAGAGAAATGCCGTGATGGGGAGGATTTCAAACCGACAATCTAGTTAACTTTACAAGCAAAACACCTGCTGTAAAGTCTCCATCACCGCATGTGCCCAGGGACATCACTCTTTCTGTGTATGCTCTAGCACTGCTGTATATTGCTGAGAAGCACAAACAGCTTTGGAATATTAATTATTTCTTAAACTCTATTAGTTCCTCCTGACCATACATAAATTCCTTGGGAATAAAGTGGCAAATCCCTTAGTCTCTCCATCAGTCTCCTACATGGTAGATATTAAACAAATATTTGATTGACTCTTATGTGTTCCTTATTTGGTAACAAAAGCCTTGTGGCTTTTTAAATTAATACTAGTATACCTTAAAATGTTACTTTCTGCAAGTGATGCAAACCAAATATAATTGGATGCATATACTTCTGAATGTGCCTTACATAGCTCTCCAGTGTTTAAAAGATGTCATTGTTTCTAATAGCTTTTAATACAAGAAAATAACATATGAAGAAGTGGACTGTGGAACCCCAGATAAGGTATATAGTGGCAAAAGCAGAACTAAGTGCAGTAAGTTCTCTAACTCAGTGGTTTGCAGCCAAGGCTACACAATAAAACCCCTGGGGAGATTTTTTTTTTTTTAAATATCAATGCCAAGACAATTATCATAGCCTCTAGGGCAGGACCTAGCCGCTGCTAATTTCTGAAGACTTCCCAAGTGATTCACATGTGTACCCATGCTATAAAACCACCTTACCTCTCCTAATTCCAATGAACAACAGGACTGCTGACAATTCCTGAAAAAGTTATTGTCTAAGATCTCTTCTACTCACTATTGTTTTCTGGGTTTTAAATTTTCAAGTACTTGAAACTGTGGCTCTGAACAATACCTTTAAAGTGTTACTTTTACTTTTGTCTTGAGTCAATAGCATACTCTAGATAAATCTCTAAATAAGAGTTCCTATGATTACACCCATACACAATTTTAATAAGAAATAATGTGCTCTGCTTTTATCGTATACACACGCACACCCACCCACCCCCACACACACACACACACTCACACGAATGGTATGTTTTGTGTGGCAGGGGACACTTATGATAGCCTAGGTTATATAAGGGAGAACCCGAAATATTCTTTTTCATCCTCTCCTAATGAATCAATCCATCATAGCAGTTTAATCCATTCTTTAACTATTTTGTAATCACTCCTGCACCACCACCTACACAATACCTTTTCATTCTGATTGCCTTCACCTTAAGAAATAATACATGTTAACCAGCAGCAGAAAAATTACCTCTCTTATGAGCTCAGGGGGCTGATGAAGCACACTACATCAGGGGTGGCTGACCCAGGTGACTGGCTTGTGACAATCAGGAAGTCCCTCACACCTGTCCAGGGAGGCAAAGACTGCAAGAGAAAGGGCGACAGTGACAGAACAGCCACATCAGGGCAAACAATGCCCCAGACTGCCGTTAGCAGAGCTCTAAAAATAAAGCTACAAAAGCATTGGGAAGGCAGAATGAATTCTTAACACTTGTTCTCTGCTATTTTAGTCTGTTATGAAGCAGGTGACCTCAGTACCAAGCAATGAGTCTTTTAACTTTCTGTATCCCTCACTTTCAGAAATGATCCCCAGTTATGCTGATCATGACTGAATTCATTCCAGCTGCTTCAAATTCATAATCGTGAAGAGAATCTTTTCTAATCTTTCAAGACCACTCTCATAGGATTACATTCTAAAAGAAGCTTCTTTGATATTCATTTGCCTATTTTACTTTGAAGATTTCTTTCATATGTATTATTCTGTAAAAATGTTTATTCCATTAATACTTTATGTATTCTTTTGGGGACTCACATCCAAGAAGCAAGTTAAGAGAGTCATTAATTTATCCAGAGAAACAGCAGTTTAAATGTCCTCCATTTAAAAATCTCTGCTTTAGAGAAAGAAAACCTAGAGACTTCCTAATAATATTATATATTAATTATATATTAATATTAATTATATGTTAATATTAATATATATTAATATTATAATAGCTGTATATCAACATAACTAATAATTGTATCGTAGTTGTTAAAATGTAGTGTGTTAAGATATTAATAAATAGTAATATTTAATGACCCAAATAAGGTCATCCTTACTTTAAATTCTATTTTAAATGCTTAGTGCCTGAGCTGTTCTGCCTGGGAGGCAATATAACGTTGTCACTAAGAGCAAGAATAGAATCAGACAGATCACAGGCATATCCCTGTCCCACTATTACTATCTATGTAGCCCAGAAGAGGACATTTAATTGCTCAAGACCTCAGTTTCTTCTTCTTCACTTATAGAAGAACATAATGTCTATTCCTACTTTAGAAGGTGGAGGTCAGAATTAAGTAAAGTAATATAAGTAAAACATTAGCATATTGCCTGGCACCTAGCACTTAATAAATGCTACCAATTATGGTTAGTGCTAATAAATTATTTCTCACTGAGCAGCTGAAAATCAAAACATCAAGAAGCAATATTATTTAAAATGTTATTGATGTTCTTAAATAGGCACATAACATTTACATCCAAGAATCCAAAATTTCAAAAAAAAATTTTTTTTTCCTCATATAGGTATGTGGACACCTTCCTTTACCCATTTTTCTGGCATATAGTTCACAGGAGCTAATACAGGTAGAAATTATCCTGGGGATTTTTTTTTTTTTTTCTGAATAGTAAACTTCACTGGAGGAACATTTGTATTTTGGTACTATTCGCACAATGGGCATACACAAGAGAGGTCTAAACTTGACAAGGTGAAAACTTTCAAAGGAATTCAGGATACCTCAGGATGTTAAACTCCTCACCTCAGGCCAAAACATTCTATTATTATATTCTCCCACTGTCTGTCTCTCCACCTCTCTCCATTTCTCTCTCTCACACACGCACGCACAGACACACAATCTATATTTGAAAATCTCACAAAAATCCTGGGTCACGGTTAATCATGATCTCTTTACCTAAATCTCAAACAACGTAATTGAGTTACCACCCACCTAAGTTTCACCGAACACATGAGAAGTAATTTTAAAAAGTAAACTTTGATAGTGTGGGAGGGGGGGTGGGCTAAATGGGTAAGGGGCACTAAGGAATCTACTCCTGAAATCATTGTTGCACTATAAGCTAACTAATCTGGATGTAAATTAAAAAAATAAAATAAAATTTAATTAAAAAAAAAAGTAAACTTTGATCAAAAAACTGGCCGCCTTTCATAGGCATTGCCTCTGGACCCTTGATCAGTCTCCCCAGAAACTGTTGGGGAGTTCAATGACATGTCTGTATCTGTGTTTGAAGCTATCTGTGCAGGTAAGTGTTTAAACCATTTCCTCTGCTTTGCTTCTCAAAGAAGCAAGCAATCAGTTGTTAGTCTCCTGGTAAGTATTGGTTTTATTTTTGAGATATATACTAAACTGCTTCTCACCTTACTCTTTAGGCCAGAAGTCATCAATCCTCGGTATAAATGTGGAAAATTATGCAGAAGCCTCTGTAAAAGAATACTTGATATTCAAAAGGTCTATTTAGAGTAAACATTATACATCTCTCTTGAGATTTTCAAAACACTCTTAAATTCAGAATTAACTGCAACACTTCACAAGTTGTTTCAAAGATGCAAAATGACGAGAGAAAAAGCTCTAAGATGCATATAAACCACTTAAATATTAACAGTTTGCTAGAAGTGAGGTATTTAGTTCACTAAATTATTTTAACCATAATCATTGTATCTTAAAAATTAATGAGATATTATTTGAATTAGTCCACATATCTATTTGTACCTGTTACACAAACTAAACAGATATCCAAAGACTACATTAGTGTTTCTTGGGTAACTTTTCTGAGCAATTCATAATTGGGCATTTCTTAAGTCAATCACTTTTTATCTTTTATAATTTGACTGAGAAACCACTTTTCTATCTGTGCAAAAGGAGCTTTGTATTGACTTAATTTTCCCTGTGCAACATCTAACATTTACCCTAAGAAAAATGGGTCATCAGCAAGTTTATTTCTATTCATGCCCTGATTTCTCAGTCAGAGAAGTGATGTGTCTGCATTTCCAGGCCTGGGCAGAGAAATGGCTCTTGAGAGGTCTTCGTATCTCTGCGTGGCTACACAGGTGTCATGCTTATGATGAACATCTTTCTAGGGGGCTCCAGGACAATGGCTGACATTGGTTTGGCCCTAACGCCTCATTATTTCTTAGGAAAAGAAATGGAGCCTATTCTATCATGCATACTTTATGGAAAAACTTTTGGAATATTTTCTTAATTACAATCAGAACACTTGGAAACCTAAAAAAGTTTAGGGAAAAAATTTAATAAAAATAAAGCTTTAAGATAATAGATGTAAATGCTTAATACGTATTCAATATTGTTAAACCTGTCTGAGAGATTATCTAAGGTATGATCTTGTTCTATTGGCTTTGTTTCTTCAGGGACAATGTTTATTAAGTTATCTCATTAATTTTTTTTTTTAGGTTTATTTTTATTTTTGAGAGAAAGAGAGAGAGAGAAAGAGAGAGAGAGAGCAAGCGAGCACTAGCGGGGAGGGGCAGGGAGACACAAGGAGAGGGAGACACAGAATCTGAAGCAGGCTCCAGGCTGTGAGCTGTCAGCACAGAAACTGACGTGGGGCTCGAACTCAGGAGTCGTGAGATCATGACTGGACCTGAAGCTGGACCCTCAACCAACTGAGCCATCCAGGTGCCCCTTCAGTAATTTTACTAAGGAGTATATATGTTACATATACATAGCATATAAATATGTATTATACGGATACACAGAGAATAATACACATCAAATTATTTTATTAATAGTATATATTATCACGAATATTAAAATTTACCTTCCCCTAATCCACCTGCCAGAATTTCAGCCGCTAAAAAATACTAGAATGATAAAGCAAGATATGACTGTAACACAGTCACAGTTTCAGCATCATAGCATATAAACCCTGCCGTCTAAATTCCCTTTCAAACATAAGATGAGCTCATAAAAAGCTAGACACTTAAATAGAGCCCAAGCACCAACCTTCGTGGTGAATGTAAAGTTGCACAAATCCAACATTGTCACTCTGTGAGGAAAATGAACAGCCCAACATCACTGGTCACTATTGCACTCCACAGTTGTCAAAGTATTCACATACACATTCCCTCACCTGACTGTCACAACACCACAGTGAACCCACTAACATCATCTGAATGTTTACCGCAGAATGAGACAGTACACACTGTTATCATGGACCTGTGCCTCACACAAAAGCCAAACTGACAAGAGATCCAACACAGTGGAGAAAGGAAGCATGAAACGAAGCAAGAAAAATAATTAAATAGTGAGAAGACCTATTACCCATAATTCCAGACGAAGAAATGTTGAGTATTAATGTGTGGCAAGAGGAGCCATGAGTGTTAAACACACACCAAGCTTGCATTTCATCCCGGGAGGCCAGGGCGAAAACACTGTCAAGTCCTGAAAGAATACACACGGTATCGATTCAGCCTACAAGTGATTTTTATCCATTCTAGGGAGGTGTAGGTGTCCAGAATGTTCACTGTAAAAACTTTTTTCTTCAAGAAGGTGAACACAGTCCCAGCAGTAATACCTCAAAGTGAGCCTGACCTCTGATTCTCTAAGGCTGTCCATCCTGGGAGCATATGCCTCTGTGAAACTCTGTACATAATATACAGGTCAGAGCTACCCATTTGTATTTATAATCACATCATTAGCATTCCGAAAACGTACACGTTAACAAATTCATACTATTCTAACTTAAAATGTCCCCAAGTAGAAGGAACTATTATCACATTACCTTCTTTTAGAAGAAGAAAAAAAACTTTAGAAATTGGCCTCCTTTTTTTTTTTTTTCCCATTAAACAAATCTTTCAAAGCCCAAGGGTTTTCTTTATTTCTTGAAAAGTCTATCTGGCAAGAATCATCCTATTTACCCATCACACGTTTTTCCAAACCTGGAGCCGATCCATTGGTGTTACGCCAGAGAGGAGTACAGGACAAAAACATCAGATATAAGTCTCTCTTTGTAAGAGAGTACTAGAAGAACTCCCTAGACATGTAGTGTGGGAGCTGCATGAAATTACCTGGAATGTTTGCCTTTAAGGCCTAAAACACAAGCTACATTGCACATATCTTCATTCTAGTCAGGTAGGTTATGTATGAGTCTTCCCCAACACAGATTCTGTAGGACTATGCTTCATACGACTGGGATGTTTTGTTTTGTTGGTTTTTTTTGTTTGTTTTTAGCTTAAATATACTGCATCTTCTCTTTGGGAATATCAGGTTTCTAAATCTAGATTTTTTTATCAGAGGAAAACTATCCAGAAGAAAAGCAAAACGGATGGGTGAGTATATGTAGGGTCTGGGCACACATACCCAGTAAAAGATCATTTGTCTGGAAGCATAAATATAGAAAACATTTATAACTAAATGTTCTAAAGGAATTATTTTGAATCACGCTCTGTTTGAAATGAAACTCTTGTGGCAATTGTAGCATAGGATGACAAGTATACACCAGGCCTTAAATAATTGATGCAATGTCAGGAACATCCCTACAGAGCATCTCAGTGTGATGGTATCTGCATGAGTATATGGCAGCTACCACAACAAAGTGTCACAAACTGGGTGGCCTAGAACAACAGAAATATACTGTATCACAGTCTGGGGACTAGATCTACAAGATCAAGGAGTAAGCAGGGCCATATTCTCTTTGAAGGTGGTAGGCCTCTCTTCTAGCTTCTGGTAGTTCCTTGGCCTGTAGTAGCACCACGTCAATCTTCAAGGGGCTCTCTCCCTCTGTGTGTACTGGGGTGTACATTTTCCCCTTTTACAAGGATATCTGTCATACTGGATTAGGCCACCCTCCCAGTATGACATAATCCTAACTAATGACATCTGCAAAGATCCTGTATCTAAGTGAGGTCTCATTCTGAGATTATGGGAGGTCAAACTTCAACACATGAATTTGGGGCAAATATAAGTCAACCAATGATAGCGTCCCATGAAGGAATTTAAAAGCAGTCTCACAGGTAATGCATAAATTAGGATTATTCCTTACATTAATGATTTGCAAAGCTTGTCAATTCATAGCTGTTTAAAAACTTTAAACTGCTACTAATGAATAAATAGTAAATATCTCATTTCTTCATGTTTTTAAAGGAAAAAATGCATCTAGGATATGAAGAAGCTAGACCAAGTGCTTCTTGATCAGTGTGTATTTTAGACCATATCTACAATCCAGACATATGTTTAGAAGTTTATATATACTCAAATATCTCTGCTATATATCACATTTTTACAACATTAATATATATTTTAGATTTCCTAATGATGACACCATAAATCGGATCACACACTAAGGCCTACTGGTGAAATAGCCTGAGCACAGGGTATCCACATAATTTGCTATCTAAAACTGGACTTCTGAGAGTGAAAGGGCATTATTAACAATTAGGCTGGACAATATGCAGAAACCAAAACAGTCCAAATCAAATCCAACACGAGGATAAACAAAAGGAATAGCTGAGCCGAAGCAAAATGCTGGAAGGCATAAAACAGGTTTCACCATATTTGTCTGCAGTACAGAAAAGGAAAGGTGTGATTATTTTGCTCATGTATGCATAATGAGTACTCCCAAAAAAGGGAGAAAAATATGTGGAAATGTAGTAGGTTTTCCATATAGTGGGAGTACAATATATTTTTATTTTTGTTAATAAAATGATATGTACAAGAGAGGTATCTTAGGACAACACGAAAAGGAGATATTCATCACAAAAAATCGGTCTTTCTAGCCTCTGCTAAGTCAACCAGTAGAATGGATCTGGAGTCCTTTAAGAGCCCCACATAAGCCAATCACAAATAATACTGTATTATTTCTTTGAAGTCAGAAGAAAAAGAAGCAAAGAAA
>NC_064816.1:83184289-83256019 GCF_023721935.1 Panthera uncia
AGAAAAACCCTGCATGTAGCTGTTCTCCACTTACAGAAGTAGATGAGCAGAAACACCTGGTATTCTTTTCATACTCATCAGGTTATTTTTGGTATGTGATCAGGCCAGCCCTATACAATTTCAAAGCCACGTACAAGAGAGAACACTATACGATACACCTACAATGAAGTTGAGTAGTACTGTGAGTTTGTCCCAATAGTGTTCTTATTGTTTTTGGGTCTCGGTTAATTGTTCCCCTCTGAAAAAAATGGAGCACTTTCAGCCAAGAAAACCTTCATTAGTTTTCTAAGCATCTTTCCCAGGTGAAACAAATACCCCTAACAAGAGTGTGTGTGTCCATGTTAATTACAGTTTGCCCACAGGCCACCCTGGCAACTGTCCAGAATTTCTGGTATCTACAAAGCATTTTATGCAGTGTGCACAAGGACAGGATGGATTGTCTCATTTCCGCTCCAAACCCAGCAGGAAAGAGCAGACACCAGCACGATTCTGGTAAAGACATGTTTCATTGGAACATTTTCCTTCAGGAAATTCACAGATCTCCAGGAACAGGGGAATTATACCCCTGTGCATTTGACTATATGTTAAATAATTACACTTCCTGCTTCACCAAAAACTAAATTTAACAGCTTAATTCAGAAAATACTTTGAACTAGCCAATTTACCTCTTTTAATAGCATACTTATTATCAGGGATTAATGAATAAAACTCACTGATGTGACAAACATTAGCAAAATGCAAACACCACATAAGCATTGTGAAACTGAGCCAGAAATAGACAGCATTGGCAACAGGAATACATTTCATGGGCCAATTTATTGTGCAGATTTCACTTTGATCAATGGTTCTCAACCAGGGGTGATCCTGCACCTCAGGAGACATTTCACAATGTCTGGAGACATTTTTTTATTGTCATGACTTGGGGACAGGTTGCTACTGGCTTCTAAGAGATAGAGACCAAAGATGCTGCTAAATATCCTACAACGCACAGGACAAGCCCTCATTATAAAGAATGGTCTGGTCCAAAATGTCAATAATGCCAAGCTGGAGAAATGGATCCTTAAATTGTGTGGAAAAATTAGTGGTTTGGTTATAAATTCCACATCGTAATGCTATCTTCCCTAAGTGTCCATTAATAGACATTAATAGTCATTTTCAGTCAGATTTCTCTGATTTGATTTTTCTAATGTGTCAATATTATATATTATTACCAAAGAGTAAAAATTATGAAATATAAACAAATATTATAACATTAAAATAAAACAATATAGCCTTTATCGTGCTGTATCTGAATTTAGGATCTTTACCTAAGTGGTAAAGATCACATTAAAGAGGTAAAATACTGTATTATTTCTTTGAAGTCAGAAGAAAAAGAAGCAAAGAAATTACTTTTTGACCAAATCAAGGGAAAAGATTATCTTGGACCATTCTGGGTTTCCATTTTCCCTCATGTAATAGTGTTCCCTCCTCACCAATGCAGACAGCGCTCACTGGGATTACTGTTTGGATGCTATACCACTTTGTGTTGTCATTCTTGCAAGGGCACTGGCCTTAAAGAGAAAAACCCTGCATGTAGCTGTTCTCCACTTACAGAAGTAGATGAGTGCCCATTAATAGACATTAATAGTCATTTTCAGTCAGATTTCTCTGATTTGATTTTTCTAATGTGTCAATATTATATATTATTACCAAAGAGTAAAAATTATGAAATATAAACAAATATTATAACATTAAAATAAAACAATATAGCCTTTATCGTGCTGTATCTGAATTTAGGAGCAACCAAAGATTGGTAAGAAATATACATGATTTAAACCTGTATTGCCTGTAATATTAAGAATTCCAAAAATCCCCTTCCAGTTTTCATCCTATTATCAACTTGTGATTTTGTTTTCTTTTCAAGATAAAACATTGCTTTTAACCTACCACATCTTGGAGGCCAGAAACAGAATCGCTCTCACTGTCAGATAAAAGCATGAGGAAAGTATTCAGAAATGTACCTAAGTGGATATAAAGAGAAACTCCAGTTCTGTCTCTTAAAAAATGCTGGACTATCTTCTTTGTAAAACATTACAAAGAATACCCTGCTTTAAGTGTTTTGAGGTCCTTGTTTCCTTATTTTAAACAACAATTTTGCAGAGTATTTGCCTTTGATAAGTTTGTATTATGTTTTATGTGGAGCCACTTTTCAACCTTCAATTCAGAACGACAAAAAATAGAAATATCAGAGCAAAGAAGAAATCAAACCAAACTTTCCTCTAATGTTAGTTGTATCACTAAGTTTATAACTCAATTATTTTTTACAATTCTTTAAGTGCATGTCCTTGAAAACATCTTTGTCCTTCTCATACTAATGGTCTGCCCTTCTTAACCTACTACACTGGTATTCTACTCCCTGTAATTTGATAAAATTGCACTCGTAATTATTACAAAATATCACATATATCCACAGTTCTTTACTGGTCATGCTCAGTTTATTTCCACTGCATATATGCCACTAACAGCTATCAAAAGTGATGATTTTTTTATAGTAATATCTGATATTTAAGAGAAGGAATCTGAAGTCAGACAGAAAACCCTAAAAACCCATTCTTTCAAAACTTGTTCCTTGACTCTATGCCAGGACATTGGTAAGCACACTTCAGAAGCAGATAGTCTAGACATTCCTCTTCTGACATAATGTTTGGCAGTTTCATTACAAGGTGGAAGAGAACTACAGGAAAATCCTCTCTTTAAACATATGGTCTGCATTGGGGTGCCTGGGGACCTCAGTTGATTGAGAGTCTAACTCTTGATTTTCACTCATGTCATGATCCCAGGGGCGTGGAATAGAGCCCCAAGTCGGGCTCCACACTGAGTAAGGAGCCTGCTTAAGATTAAGATTCTCCTCTTGCTCTCTCTTTCTATCCCACTCCCCAGCTCCTGAATGCTCGCTCTCTCTGTCCAAATATATATATATATATATATATATATATATATATATATATATATATAAAATTTTTCCATATATATATGTATACACACACACACACACACATATATATATATATATATTTGTCCAAGTATACATACACACACACAACACACACACACACACACACACACATATACATATAGTCTGGATTTATATGGTCGACACATTAGAGATTTATCTGTGTTAATGAACTCTTTTCAAATGATATCTCCAGAAAGACTCTGTTTTCAATGGTTTGGGAAAGAAAAATTCCTTTGAGGTTTGGTTTTGTTTTGTTTTTAAGAGAGTGGGAGGTTTCAAATCATGGATGGAACATAAAAGCAAGAATTTGATCAACCAAGGAAAAGCTTGTGGACACTTGATCTATCAAGAAAAGAATAAATATTGTGACACAAGTAGAGAGAAAGTAAGGCAGTAGACCTAAAACCACATTTAACAGTTAGTGACTGCCTCCTACACTACTAAATATAATGCCCATGTCACTTCTATAGTGCTCACAGGCAAGTAGGACTGTTCAGAATTAATCAGATCAGGTAAGCATAAATGTGCCTCAATTCACAATCTAATTTAAAATGAAGATGGTCAAGAAAGAGAAAGAATAACCCAAAGACTTTCATTTCAGAACCATCTAAGATTAATGGAATAATCTCATAATTCTGAAATAATACCTTGGCTTCATAAAAATTACATGATGCAGCAAAGGTTTTTGGTGCCTTATCCATACATAAGCTTTAAACATATTTTCCCTTCCTACTGTTTCATGTAGTTCTACGAAAAAGGCCTCACCAACCCCTAACCAAAGATGCTCACAAAGAAAATAATACTTTTAGATGTGACACTTATAAGACATATGGTTCTAAATTCTCACCCACATTTTCAGCCAAATTACAAATGCATTAAATGAAAACATTCATGTATGAGGGTCATCTTGTCCAGATGTTTTAAATGATGTGCACCTAAGACATAATAATAGTTAATATTTCTGTAATAATTAAATGTATTGGTGACCAAGTGTTGGACAATTTCCATTGGTAAGAGTTCTGCATGTTTCTTACAATCATGGTCTTTGTAATGCTAAATTACCCATTCTCTTTCTTGAAGGGAATTTTCACACTACATAGAAACAGCCACAAATTTTAGTGTAAGATCCATGAAGTTATAAGGGAATTTACCAATAAGGTATTTGTGTGTGTGTGTGTGTGTGTGTGTGTGAGAGAGAGAGAGAGAGAGAGAGAGAGAGAGAGCTTATCCTGAAAATCACTTAGAAGGGATAGCTACTCTGTGAGTTACAGCAAGAGTTTGTCTAGCACTGTCAATATTGGCACTGTTATTGGCTTGCTATCCTATTAGTTGGGAGATGCAGCATCTTTATAAAAAGAGCTGTTGAATTCAATTAGCTTTAAGTGACCCACAAAAGGATTGAATGAGGACCCCTCGAGAGATTCTTAAAATATATAATTCTGTTTTTTAGGAAACAACTTTATCTCAATGGTCGGGAAAACTATAAAAGTGCTTGAGACAACTGTTGAGAATTAAGTGCATAGTGCTAGATTTTACTCAGAAGAGATTGCATAGAGGGGAGCCTGGTGGCTCAGTCAGTTAAGTGACCAACTTCAGCTCAGGTCATGGGTTGGTGGTTTGAGCCCCACGTCAGGCTCTGTGCTGACAGCTCAGAGCCTGGAGCCTGCTTCAGATTCTGGGCCATCCTTTCTCTCGTCTCCTCTCCTGCTCACACTCTATCTCTCTCTCTCAAAATAAATAACATTTAAAAAATTGGTTTTAATAATTTAATGTGAAAATCTATATTTTAATGCCATTTTTAAACTGAAAACAGCAATTTAGTTACCTTAAATAGCTAAACGAATTAAACCAGTGTTCCTCAGATTGTGCTCTGCAGATCAGCTCAAGGAAAAGTATAGAAACAGAGTGTTTAGACACTTTTGCAACAGTTTAAAAAAGTAATGTTATGACTATTGAACCTAATTATTTAAAAACAAAATTCATATCTTTTTAAATTCCATTTTTCCATTCACTGATTTTCACTGTGTTCTACAAAATACATATTTTCAATGGACACAAAATTTAGAAAAAAAAAAAAAAAACTCTATTCCTTTTGCATAGGTAGTGCAAAAAGCACCGCATTAGACAATTACTCTGGCCAGAATCCCCTGGTGTCAGCAAATTAATTAGTGCTAAAGGTATAACAAGGGAAATCCTGAACCAATCAGGCAATCAGCAGCACTGCCAAACTGAAATGACCAGGTATAGGGAGGGCAGAGCAAGAGAGCACCTGTTTGCAGAATAGAGGGGCCCCTTTTTAAAGTTAAATTTACCAAGTACCCAGTAGTTAGTTATTGTGAAATAGCATCTTATGATCATCTTCTCTTTAAAAAGAGAAGACATAGCTATTCACCTAAATCAGTTCACGGAAGAGGAGAAATTTTATATGGATGCATTCCGTTACAAATGTACACTTCTGCATTAATACTTGATAACTGGGGCATTAGTTAGAAATGCTACTCTTCCCTATCAAGATGTATTTAAAAAAGAAATGCTGGGGCTCCTGGGTTCCTAAGTTATTTAAGTGTCCAACCCTTGATTTCAGTTCAGGTCATGACCTCACGGTTTGTGAGTTCGAACCCCACATCTCGATTGGGATTCTGTCTCGCTCTCTCTCTCTGTCCCTCCCCTGCTTGCTTTCTCTCTCTCTCGAAATAAATAAAAATAAAAACCAAAAAAAAACGCTCATTAGGATTTTAGAAAATCACCTAGTTTATACAGGCCAGGAAATGCAAGTAATTTTAGGAGATTTAAGATACATGAAGTAGAAACCTTAACTTGGAAATAACTTAAGCCTTTATATTTCAAAAGAATTGTCTTATAATTTTTCCATACATTTGTTGATGATTTTGTGTAAATCGGCTTCAACCATAGCAGAGAGAAATCTCTTCTTTGTAGAGGGTGAAGAGTTCAGCTAACACCAGTAATGAGTTGTTAGTGAGCTATTGGAATTTAGTCTCCTTACAGGATGGATCAGAACCAAAGTGGCAAAGCACAGGGTGCCTGGTAGCAAAAGGACGATAGGTCATCTGACTCAGCATTTCCACTGTTGGTGAACATCTACAGCTGGAGAAGAACGAGTATCCTATTTTCTGGTTGTTGGTGTGATAGTAAAACTTGTGGAAGAAAGGATTCTCTGTCGGCTCCCACAGATCATCTGTGCTCCTGCAGTGGGGGTTGGACATGCGATCAAGAAGGGCTGTCACTCCCATGACTAGGTTGTCCCATGGCAAAGGCAAAGGGGTTCTGTAGATGCAGGTAAGCTCCCAAACCACTTGATTCTGAGTTAATCAAAAGAGCAATGAGCATGGGTGTCGTATTCAATCAGGTGAAAGTCCTTCAGAGAGACTGGGCTCCTTTCTGAGTAGATTTTCCCGCTGGCCTTGAAAAAGTAAACCACCCTAGGGGCGCCTGGGTGGCTCAGTCGGTTAAGCATCCGACTTCAGCTCAGGTCATGATCTCACAGTCTGTGGGTTCAAGCCCCGCATCGGGCTCTGTGCTGACAGCTCAGAGCCTGGAGCCTGCTTCCGATTCTGTGTCTCCCTCTCTCTCTGTCCCTCCCCTGCTCGTGCTCTGTCTCTCTCTGTCGCAAAAATAAAATAAAAAACATTAAAAAAAAAAAATTTTTTTAAATAAAAATAAAAAAAAAAAGTAAACCACCCTATTCAGGACCTGCAGGGTCCTCATGGAAGTGATGTGCACGTGGCCTCTGGGAGCTGAGAACAAATGGAAGGAGGGAGGAGGTATGCCTAGAACCACAAAGAAGTGTGGACAACTACATAAGTTTAAAAGATAACAGAAAGCAGCCCAAGAAGGGAAAGCAGACCAGTCAACACCTACTGCAGCCTTGTGGTGCCCCGAGCCACAGCTAGACTCCTCACCATGGAAACTATGAGAAAAAATACACTGTTTTAAACCACTGGGTTTGTGGTAATATATTATGCAGTATTAGAAATACCAAACTAGGGGCGCCTGGGTGGCTCAGTCGGTTGAGCGTCCGACTTCAGCTCAGGTCACGATCTCGCAGTCTGTGGGTTCGAGCCCCGCATCGGGCTCTGGGCTGACGGCTCAGAGCCTGGAGCCTGCTTCTGATTCTGTGTCTCCCTCTCTGCCCCTCCCCCATTCATGCTCTGTCTCTCTCTGTCTCAAAAATAAATAAATGTTAAAAAAAAATTTTAAAAAAATACCAAACTAAAGTCAATAAATGAATCTAGACTAGTAAATTCTAAACAAGGGGCTCATGTTATCTACCATTAAAATGCCTTTGTGAAGATTGCTTTCATTCATTGTACTTTAAATCGGTAGACAGTACTCAATCTTTTTTATATCATGTGATTTTGAATCTTCTTTGCATAAATGCTGAGAATTTAGGAATATCCTGATTTCTCTCATTTAATCACACAATTACATTAGGAGGAAAGCAAGCCAACTAGGCACAAGGGAAAGCCACACCGTATGTGATTCTGCACGTGCATCTCTAAACTTTAAGATGTGTGAAAAGCTCTAATATAAATTCTTCTCGAAAAATTAGAATGGAGGGGAGCCTGGATGGCTCAGTTGGTTAAGCGTCTGACTCTTGGTTTCGGCTCAGGTCATGATCTCTCAGTTCATGAGTTCGAGCCCCATGTAGGGCTCTGTGCTAACAGTGCAGGGCTTGCTTGGGATTCTCTGTCTCCCTCTCTCTCTGCCCCTCCCCCACTCTTTCTGACTCTGTCTCTCTCAAAATGAATAAACTTTTAAAAAGAAGAAAAATTAGAATTGATATTTTAAGCAGTATAATTGATTTACACTGTTTTTTAAAAACACTGGATAGTATTAATTTATCCCTCATGGTAAGATATGATGTATTTATTGCTAGTCTTAAAAAAAGGGGTGGAGGGGACATGGGTGCCTGAATGGCTCATTTCATTAAGTGTCAGACTCATTTCGGCTCAGGTCAAGATCTCATGGTTCATGAGCTCCAGCCCCACGTAGGGCTCTGCACTGACAGCACAGAACTTGCATGGGATTCTCTCTCTCTCTCTCTCTCTCTGCCCCTCCCCTGATCACACTCTCTCTCTCACTCTCTCAAAACAAATATTTTTTTTAAAAAGGTGAGGCACCATTCTATGCTATACATAGTATCACAATTATTGCGGATACAGTTTTAGAGTTGCCAGCTTCAGATAACTTTCAACAATTACAAGAAACATATTATCCACAGGGAACATCTAGTATTTATTCCACAGAGCAAAAGCATCAAGTGACAATGGGACATTATTCTTCTGTACATAAGAATGCTACGCCCCTGACTTCATTATACATTTCTTAAGTGCAATTCAAGGGTAGCACAGAGTACTAAAAAGGGCAGAAAACATCAAACTTGACCATTTTTGATTTCAGAAAGATTAACAGAAACGAAACTGAAATAGAAGGGGTAGGAGGTGGGACCTTTTCCAAAGCATACCCACAGGCACTGGAGTACTCAAGTCCCAGGAAAGATCTAGTTTATGTTCAACAGACACACTAATACCACATCGTTAGGTAACAGTTGGGTGCTGAGAAACTAGATAGATGTTAGAAGGTGTGAAAGCCACGTATTCTTCAGGTCCCATATCATTTGTGATGGAAACAAACAGGAACCCAAGTCACCTGATCCACAAAATTCTCCTGCTTCTAATCACGTATTTATTTGGTACTTTCTATGTGCCACTGCTTTACATGAATTAACATTCTTTTAAGTTTATTTATTTTGAGAAAGACAGCGTGAGTGGGGGAGGGGCAGAGAGAGAGGGAGACTATCAGCGTGGGGAGCCTGATGCAGGGCTTGAACTCATAAAACCGTGAGATCATAACCTGAGCTGAAACCAAGAGTCGGATGCTTAACCAACTGAGCCACCCAGGCACCCTGAATTAACATTCTTAACTCTCACAACCTTATGAGGTTTTACCAACCATTCAAGTTACCCCGGCATTAACTGGAGAGCTGAGCTTAGGGCCCACACTTTTAACCAACCAGGCAAGTTCCATGAGAGAATTAAGCCTAATGTTCAAAAGCATCCATTCTTTAAAAAGTAACTTCTCTATGCTTCTAGAATGGTACTAGTTACGGACCACTTTTGAGAGAACTGAAAAATAGTCTCCCAGATCGTTATCTGTGTTCTGTGGTTCAGATGAAGAAGACTGGTTAGAAAGGCTGCAACCACACCCCAGATGAGCACTTTTTACAGCCTTGAGTACTTGGTAGTGGCATACAAGAATGTGTACTTGATGATGAATCCAACACCCAAATCCATTTAAAAGACAGGAGACCTGAGTGTCTTAGTAGCAATCTGTTCTAATTTGGTCAAGAGGGTATGGTCCCAAGTGGCAGCTGATGTAGCTGAGCATCTCTTCCAGTGACGTAAACCCAACTTCAGACAATAACCATGACATACAGCATAAAAAAAAACCTTAAACCCAAGCTCAGAACACTGAACAAGGTCTGGTGTGTTACATTTCTTACTTAGTCCTCTCTTTTGATTGCCTGTTCCAGAGAAGACTTTCTCCCAATGTTCTAATCTGTTTAACATGCACACAGTAAGAGACTATTTAGAAAAATTAAGTAATTCCTAATACAGTCCAAAGACAGCCCTAGGAGTGGATTAAAACTGGGAGAAAGACCTCAACTTCTACTGGTTTCATGGTAAATAGAATGAGAGAAGCTAATAGTCTCCACCCTTTGTTCAACAAATTCAGTGGGACATACACATACCAGGACTTGATGGCCTCTCATTTAAGCCTCATAATCTCCCCCACAAGGTATGGAATGTGACTGCTCTTCTAGAGAGGGTAAAACTACAACTCAGGGAGATTAACTTCCCACGGTTACACGGGCTCTATCAGAGGCAGGGTTTAACCTTCACATTACCTGACTCAAAACACTGATTCTTTCAACCATACCCGAAGGCCTACCTTGAGTTCTAGAAACTTCCAGAAGACACTAGTCCGGTTCTGGCTTTTCTTGAATGGCTACCAAATGCTTCCTAGCAACTTTTGGAGGCCAGTCGTGCAATATGGAATCATTGGGGGTGATTTGATGGGAGAGTTGGAAGATGAAAAAAAGTGTGATCACAGGACTCAAAGCCAACAAAAAATTAAAATTATAGTCAGCAAGTATACATCCCATCCCATCCATTTTGATGTTCCAATTATTCCTAATGAAATTTGCAATCCTTCATATGTATGATAGCACTGGTGGACACTACAAAGCATTTTCAGGTTTTATAACGTCTTCTAAATATATATTCTACATGCATGTAACACATCTGAATCCCTATGTGTATTCTACTGTTTTATTACTTCCACTTCATATAAGTCATTATGTTTCTATTATATACAATGTTCACATATACTAATGTTACATACTTATGTTTATGTTTACATAGAATGCATAAAATATGTAATATTACATATTATCTTATGTTTACACTGTTACATATGTAATAAATATAAACATCATATATAATGTTATATGCATCATATTTATATATGCCATATAAATATGATTCCCTGCAATTAGGGTGGGGATGCAGAAGAAAACAGGGAAAAAAGAAAAAAGAAAAAAAACAGATTTTGAGTGGCATATTGGTCTCAGGTTTTAGATCCCTCTGCATATTATAAAAACGGAATCCCAGGGGCTACTCTGCTTCACTTATAGAAAAACCCAGAAGGGGTAGGACCAAATCCATGGCTTGCAACCCTCAAAGCACCCCTCTGTCATGGTCATTTACACCCAGGGACTCAGCTGGCTTTTAGACACCACACAGACAGATTGTGTCACATCTGATCATTTAAGGAGATGAATGACCTCATCTAATTACCATACATGGTTTGCTCTGTGATGAGTTACCATTCCCCTAAGCTTATTTATTACCATAGAGTATTAATATAAATTTTAAACAATTATTCACCAGCAGACCTAACACCATGTATCAATCCCCTGGGCCCCGAGCTACACATGCACAATACCGTTTTACCTCATGAAAATTAATTCTGATCTCTACATTTATATCAACAGGACAATCAGGTGTTTTGAGAGACAACCAAGCCTTCTACATGTTTAATTTAGAGCAATCTGCACACCCTCCATTGTGCCCATCCTCCAGAGGCTTCCCATGGCCCATTTGCCTGCCCCCTAACATTTTCGCAGATGCATATTTAGTCAATTCTAATATAATGTCAAGGCAATGAAGGGCTTGGTATTTTTAAAGTGACAAACATCATAAGAATTTTACACATTCCTTTCTGTGGCAAATGTCAAGATGACTGCCATGACGAGGCAGGTTCCTGGCGCTTGAAAGCACGCTGCTTCAATGGTATCACCAAGTTGTACTCATGAGTCATGTTATTAACGCCTAGCTTCATCTAAAACATCCCTTTCCTCCAGGAATCGATTTAACATGGGCAGGAGTAATTTTATTTAGGTGTTCAATATCTCACCACACAAGATAAGAGTTTGTGATACGCTGACCTCCCTTTATACTGCAAAGGGAAGGGGTGGCGTTAAATGAGTCCAACTAATCATCAGTTGGATGAGTCAAATGAAAATTGGCCTTTTCCAGGATGCTCTTGGCAGATTTGGACTGACTTCTGTGTTGGTTGCTAAAAATGCAACTGGTCTCGATTTTACTATTCTGTGCTCACCCAATTTGTAGGGATGTCTGGAATCATTTCTATAAACATTAAGGACACACGGCTTTATTAACTTTCCAATATTCTGTCTTGAAGCTGAAAACTCACATCTTTGTTTGAAAATGAGAGGTTATCAGCAAAGGGATGACTTTTAAAAATAGATTCAACCTCCTGTGGCACGCTTCTCATACAACAGGTGCTGGCCGAAATGTCAAGATAAAACACATCAAATCCTCTATGGTTCTGCTGTCTTCACGGTCCCTTTTAGGACACAGGTTGTGTCCTTGACCCAGAGACAGAACACTTCATTCCCTCTACTCCTTTCATCTCCTGTTTATGATTAAAGGCTACACAAGTTTTAGGAAGAGACATTTCTAAGGCCTGCTAAGCAATTCCTCTTCCCATTCATTTCAGGCTTTTCTAATGGCCCGAGTGATATATTAGCACAATAATCTAGCTCGCTAAACCTTAGTCATCAATTCGTGATCTCTTGAAGGCAGAAAAATCACATGTGGTACAAATAATAAAGCCTGCCCATTAAACAGTCCTTCAGAGATCCCCAAGCATCCTCTCCTTTGATCCTCATAATATAACACTGTGATTCAGGATTAAGTTAATATTATCCTTGTTCTGCAGATGGAGAAACTGAAACTGAGAGTTAGTTTTGCTCTGCTTTACAATGGCGCCTCTTTCCACTGGACCTCGCTGCTGGAATGTGCAGCCATCCACAAGTGGACCAAAGCTAACATACCAAAGCTCCTGCCGTAAAATGGCAGCAAACTACAGCAGGTAAGTGTAAGACGCTGTATCAAGCCAGGTGGGATCTAATTTTAGCTCCTAAGAAAACTCAGAAACATTCTTCATACTCTAAGTTTCACTTTCCTCATCTGCAAAACAGGGAAGATACTAATACTTATCTTAAGGGACTGGCTTGAAAGGTGGATCGCTTAAAAAACATGCAGTGTTACTTTACAGTGTTTGGCATATGGAAGAAGCTCAAAATGATCAGGAAGCAATATTACAATGACTGGAAGATAGTTGTCAGTAATTAGTGCCCAGACATTCTGCAGGAAGAGACATCAAAATTAGCTTAAATACCGTGTGAATACCTATGGGAGAGAAAAAAGGGCAAAGTCACAAAAGGGAAATAAATAGCCCATTCTTCTCATCTGATTCTTCTCATCTCTTGTTACAAACCACAAGAGTGGTTTTTCCACACCGAGCTGGGACCAATGAGATCAAGACTGATTCTTAGATCCAGTGGCACCTGCGATCCTCTCCATTCATTCAGTCATATTGGAAACTCAGGGAACCACTGTGATGGCAGCTGCCCCAGTGATTTCCAGGCCTTCAGGAGACATGACATGCCTCTGTAAGGGGTGACCAGGGACAGGCTTTGCAGGAATATCCTGTCAGTGCTTTGTTATCCTATCACAGTCATTATTTTGTTTTCTCAAAAACGATCTGCTGCAATTCAAATTTCTGCCCCATGCTTAAGACTAGACACAGTAAACGCACCCCAATATGCCAAGTAACAAATATATAATGCTAAATTGGCAAAAGAACTATTTGCTTTTTTTTCCCTTTTCACTGATATCTGTCATCTTTCTACCGTAAACAAATGCACATATTAAAACCGCAAAACCACACAGACCTTCAACATAATCTCTCCAAAACAAGGTAGAAGAAAAAGACAAAAGGGAGCCAAATGTTGCTGTGTCCCAAGGGACTCTAGTGGGGAACTGGAGTTTTGTCACTATGAAATAAAGAAAAACACTAGTTGGTGCATCTCAAAATTTGGACATTACTGATGTGTATGTATTACATTTCTGAATCATGTCATTCCTTCTTGAGAATGGAATCTATAATTTGGAACACTTCTCCAAAAACATCTCCAGCAAATTAAAAGTGTGTCTATCCAATATTCCAACCATCTGCTCTAATTCTCAAGGCTGTTTCATATTTCAGAAGTTACTTTGTAAGACATTGTTTTTCCTCTTGATCCCTTCCTCACCTGCCTCTGTCAGAACATTCACGCATCAGTCATGGCCTCTCTCATCTGCGCCATTTGGCCTTCTCCCTCTGATAAACCCAACCTTCCTGTCTGGTAACACTTATTTGGTTGTGTCTACAACCTTCCCCACCCTCCAGGAGCCTTTTTCTAAAAACTGTCTCTTTCCTGTCAATGACGACTTAAAGAAAACCAGAGACTGGAAGGAGAGGTGATCCTGACGGCAGCCCCACCCCTTTTGGCAGTTGTTGGTACATCCTTGACCTTAACTCCCATGATTAATCATCCAGCCACTACCATTGAAAAACATTTCCTCTTTTGATCTAGCATAGTCCTACGGGTTTCTGCTATGTACAGTCCCAAATGACCTAATAAAACTCCTAATACTGTAAAGAAAAGAATACCAACTCCCTTAAACTTTCTTTTCTAAACTGCCTATATCTCTCTTTCGTCACATTGCCATTCCTTGAAAGAATAATCTGCACTTGATGTTCTATCCTCACCTGCTACCAACTCCTCAAGGCACTGAAACCATGCTTCTGTCTGCAATATCTACTGGAACTGTTCTTATTTTATCCAAAGCCCCTACAGATACGTATTTCTAATCACTTAATAGTCTACAGAGACACTGAAAACTCAAAATGTCCAACAGTGAAACGATTACCTTCATTCACCCCCAACATTCGTCCCGTGTTCTCTAGTCTACAAAGTTCACTGTAGCATGATCTACCCGATAGAGATCTTAGAATGATCTCTGACTTAGCTCTTCCTGATTCCCCAAATCCCACAGCACCTGAAATTTTACTTCTCGATCAGGTTTCACGTCTGCTCTGCTGTCCCCTTGCCACTGATCTTTTGTGGACCCTGGGCATCTCTCACTCTGGGAATGCTGCAACAGATTACTAAGGGCTCTCGACATCTCTGCTTTAGCTATCGGCCCGCTTGAAATAGTCATCTACAAACTGGGATTCAATTTTTTTCTTTTAATCTTTATTTATTTTTGAAAGAGAGAGAGAGAGAGAGAGAGAGAGAGAGAGCAAGCAGGGGAGGGACAGAGAGAGAGGGAGGCACAGAATACAAAGCAAGCTCCAGGCTCCAAGCTGTCAGCACAAGAGCCCAACACGAGGCCTGAACTCACAAGCGGTGAGATCATGACCTGAGCCGACGTCGGATGCCCAACCTATCGAGACACCCAGATGGCCCTACAAACTGTGATTCAAAACATATTACTTTTATTTGTAATGCGAACAAATCTCAGCAGGAAGACCAACATTGTTTGTGAATGTAGCGCTGGGATCCCATAAACTTCCACGTTGCTGTGAACGCTGCCCATCCCCTACCTCGGGTGAGGTAGAAATAGAGCCCTGATGCAAACATCATATAACCTGGACTCAAACCAATGGCCCCATCCCAACAACATCTCTTCCCACCCAGAAGCCCTATGCCTAATACAAAGCAGACTTTCTTCAGCATGCTAGGTGCTTCTCCTTGCTCATGCTCTGACAGATCCCACAGCTTTACAGTGGGCATTGAAATGTAAATGCCTTCAATGGGGACTCCCTTCCTCAGTTTGGATGCTCACTATATAGTTCAGTGCACTACATAATTGGCACTTAATAACTACATTAACCATTAAATTACATTTGATGTTAATATCTGAAGAAAGAGATGTTTAAAAAAGAGAGTAACTTAGAAATATTTTTAAAATATAACATGTACTATGTACTTAGAGGTCAGAGGTCTTCAACGTACTAACTAGAAGCCTACCTACCTGCAAAGTTATTTCACTTCTTATAATCGAATTGAAGAAATTGACTCCTAGAATTTCTTTTTTTTTGATGATCAGTAAGCTTTTACTAAAGTGTTATACTTTAATGTTTCTTATCCAATTAACCATTTTCCCATGGGTTTCCTAAAAAGATAATGTTTAATTGCTTCTATCTTTTGAGATCTAGACAATTACATTGTCTTTTGTATCTAAGGTGCTTGTCCATAGTATAATTATTTAGGCCTCTATAAATGAATATTACATGTGGTCAACATAATTTCTAGGATAACCACACTCACTTGGGAAATGGGCAAAAAAATGAAAATTAAAAAATAACCAATCGCCCCCTTTAGCATCCTTAATGTAAATTTGCACCATGTAAATCAGAAAGCTCCTTTGTCTGCCTCACAGACACATGCGTCATTTCTCATGGCATTTTCACAACACCTTTTGATGGCTTTTCTAAAACAGATTTTCTAAGTGTGCCTAAGCCCATTTATTTTACTGAGCCATTCTTCCCTTAACCCTCAAAATAAGACATCATTAATGCCTAACCATCCCTTTATATAGCCTGACAGTAGGCACCTTAGAACAATTTTATTAGCTCTTTCTCCTCTCTCCCCTAATTATCCCCCACAGTATGTGGGCAAATGTCAGAGGAAACAATTGTCTAGACTGTTTGACAAGTGTTGATCATGTATAACAGATTTATGAGCGCATCAGAATCCCTCAACAATTTTCCAATAGAGAGAAATATTTGAGAGTAAGAGAAAGTCCTCGGAAATAGCCAAAGAAGATTCACAGAAGTAGGCCCTGAGGTCTAATCACGGGTAACTTGGGAGAGAACAAACCAAAAACTCTCCATTTGATCTGGTGTTACATGCAAATAATAATAAATTATGATTAACAGTAAATGTGTAGGTGTATGAAAGAGAGACAGAGAAGCAGCAATTATCTGAATAAAAGAATACAGGAGTTTTTTTTTTTTCTTTTTTTTTTTCAGTTTGCCAGGAGACAACTATAATAAATTTTTAACAACCCAGGAAAAAAGAATTTCAAATTGACAGTAAGATTATCCCCAAATCAGAAGCATTTAAATGGACAACACCATTATTATCCATTGCCATCATTTCTAGTTTAAGTTGTTCTTCCATTTATGATATAGAATTTAAAATGTATTCTATTTTTTTAATCCAGCAGAAGCATATGGTTAAAAAAAATCAGCAGAAGCAAATGTTAAAATAACATTTAGCCAGAAATATACTGCATTCATATTCAAAGAGAACTTTAAATATTGCTTCATATGTAACAACCTGATTCTGCATTATTGAAATTAACTGTAAAAGTGTGCCAGTTTGTTAAGGCCACAGTGTCAACCTCTTCCTTGTTTATTCTCTTTAAAATCTGTATAAATCGCAATTTTAAGGGAGCAGTAATATTGAATGACTACAGTAGTCATTCAATATTATTTAGATTACACAAATCTAAAAGTTTATATTTTGCAAATAACATTTTTAAAACTGTTCACACTTATCCTTTGTTCCTAAAGCATGTCACACCAAAGGTTTAATTTGTACACATTTCTAAGTATCCCACATCTAAATGGCAAAAATAAAAATGGCTCAGTATGCAAAGGCCTTTTAATAGGTGCCCAACATTTCAAGTGCAATACCTTCTTTCCCACAGTTATTTTGTTAAAAAGATGACAACAGCTTCTTGAGAATCATACTTCATTTGTTAGTCATCAATTATGTTAATAACTTGTCTCTACAGGAACTGAGCATTACAACCTGGTTTTTGTATACAATATCTCATTTGATTCTTGACAAATTATTTTGAAATGCTAGTGTTATAAAAATATTCTGAAAGAGATTCAGTCCCTAAAAACAGTTGTGGGTTGGCAGAAACTTGTTAATAAAATTGCCCTAGCGAGGCTTTTCTACCCCAGCAAACCACTTGACAAAGGTTAAAAAAATACATACGTGTGCGCACACACATTTGTATGTATGTAATATGTGCACACACACAAAAATATTCCCTAATAAACAAAATACTATAATATAAAGTAGACAAATTATCTTGATTATGCTATGTTGATATTTTGAACCCTCACGGGAAAGGTAAAAATCGTAGTTTTCACAAAGTACTACACCATTTTTAGTTCAGTTGACATTAAAATCAATTGCCTTTTTTTTCAAATCTGTAAATATGACACAACCAGTTTCACAATTTTGTGCACGCGCGCGCACACACACACACACACACACACAGATAAATCACGGGTAAGCTACATGGTTAACCATCTCCATACAGTTCCAAGTTTACTGGAAAGCAACCATATGAAAGGCTTGGGAACATCTGTGGTACTAAACATAGTCCATGAAAAGACAAAGTGGCTGACACTGTGGGACACAGTGTCTGATGCACACTCCAAGCCAAGTCCCGCAAATGCGGACTAGAGGTAACAGAACAGAGTTCCTACCCCACCATAAGCAGCTTAAACGTTTTTTTGAAATCCGACAACAAACAGCTCTTTTATTACAAATGATGGAAGGCTGACACATCAGTAACAACCAGATGTTACTTTTTAGAAATAATGAAACAAATTCTGATTTTTTTTTTCAAACTTCTGAGTATGATTTACCTTAGAACTCTGATTATGTCTATGCCTGCAAGATAATGAAGGAAATAAACAAATCAGGTGATTTCCCTAAGATATTTTATTTTAACCATTTAAGTCTCCATTTTAAGGTTATAAATAGTTTGAAGACAGACACTAGAAAACAAGATGTGAATTGAGAGGAACAGATTGCTTTCTTGGAAATCTGTATCTCTATTAACAAATACGAAAAAGAAATTTCTGTGTATGTGTTCTATATAATTGTACTCCAGAAAACATATCAATTTAATAATAGTTTGTTATGGGTACAATATTTTAAGTTATTTTAAAAGTTCCTAAATGCATTGCTATTTCTTATATATACTTCTAAAAGTAAATAGTAAATTTGAATACACAATTTGCATGTCTTTTTCATATTTTTGCAAAACCTTACCAGGTGTAAACCCAAAAATGAAGAGTATTTCATTAGGTTATTTTTTATCAATGTTGGAGAAAAAATAGAAAAGTATCTGTGTAGTCAGGTTTCTTTGAAGAAAAAGAGCGGTAAAATTTCTATTTTCACAATGAACAACGTGCTATAGATTCTAATTTTATATACATTTATTAAGTTAAAATCAAATAGTGAAAGCTATACAAAATAATAAAGGTACATTTTATCTCCTTTTTGTAAGCCATAATAACCTTAGATTCATGTACCTTTCAAAAAAATTCTTTAGACTATATACATTACATTCTGCCTAATGCTCAAATGCCAATCCAAATAGCTATACATATACCCAAATATAAACATTAAGAAACTTAACATAATGCTACTACTTACCTGAAAAATATATGTATTGTTGCATATTTTAAACATACACCTGTGGAATAATAAATGTTATCTTACGATTAAGCTTATGAGAACAAATTAAAGATCCAAGAAAGGGATTTATTAATGTTCAATGTTTTTAGGTTTTAATTTACACTTAATATTTTATCTCATATCTCATCTTAGGGCACATTTCCTTGTGCATGTAGTACGTGAACAGAAACTGTTAAGCTCACATGAAAATAATTATGTCACTTCTAACACATGAAAAAGATATGCATTCCACTGTTATGACACAAATAAAAAATTTATTTTCCATAGTCTTTAAATATATATTTGTCAAATAACAGAAAAAATATTTACATCTCAAGTATTTAAACCCCAAAGTACTATTCTCTCATGAGATATATTTTTTTCCTGTAGATAGCTATAATTCTTTTTAATATATTTATTACACAGTTTATCTATATTATATAATTATATATTAATATATTTATTCTATTACACAGTTTATATTAAAAGTTTATATTAGTTTATATTAAAATCCCCATATACCAATGGGCTCTCAGCCAATTATTCTTGGCTGATTGGCATTTTGATATGACTGAGATAAAAGTTTAACATTAACAGTAGTTACACTACAGTGTTTTTCTTTAAATATGGATTTGTAAATAGATTCTAAAATAAAGAGCAACAGATTTAAATTAGCATTACAATACTGGCCAAATACATATTATCCAGAGTTTTAAAATAGAAGTGTTTTCGATTATGTGCCAAGAAATTATTTCTAGAACAAGCAAGAACTCCCTCTTTGAAAACTATATCTTAAACTACCAATATAACATGTGCGTACTATAACATAAAAATGATGTGTTTTCCATTTATATATAAACCAATATACATTAGATGGTTGCTACCATATGGCATATTTATGATTCCCACTTTAGTGAGACAATCATTTCCAGAAGAAAAACCTAACAGCAAAAAAAAAAATTGCATCAAAATTCCTTTTTTGGTAGGGTTAAAAAAAAAAAACAAAAAAAAAAACAACACTTCATTATTTCAGGGTTAGGTGTTAGAACTATAACTTTAATCATTTACTGTACTTTAATCAAGAATATGCTACATGACAATATATGCTACAGCATAAAGAAGGTATTTAGAATGATACACTATTTCTTTTTTTATTATAATAAAACTTAAGCCTTTAATATTATTGTAAACACTAGCTAAAAAAATTAAAAGTTTGTATTATAATTCTAACTCAAGTCCCACCCACTGAGTGCACAATTAATTTTATACTGTCTCAATGGCATGTTTCTCCTCTTAAACTACTCAAAACCTTTATATATACCACTTTTCCTGGGAAAAGTAAAATTGTCAAAAAACAAAAGAATTTATTAATGATTTCTAGACAAATTTAGAAATAGGACTGTAATAATTTGCCTTTAGTGATACTCTAATCTTTGTACTGAGTTTTTATAAACTTGAATTTTTTCCCAACCATTTGAGATTTATCATGGTAAACATTCCGTATGAATTGTTTTCTTGGAAGAAAAGCAATGGCACACCTTGATGAAATTAATATTGTACCTTTTTAAATTTCATGAAGTTTATTCAGAAATCTACCATGAAGGACAAATGTCAACTATCATTTCTCCTGTCCTTAGAAGATGGTATTTTAACTTTTCAAATGAATTACTGAAGATGCAGAAGCCTTACAAAAACAGTGTTAATATTACCTACAGGAGACTGACTTAGCTCTACAAGGTCTTTTATTAAGCGCTTATTCCACGAAATAATTAACGTTTCACTATTTGAAAATGTCTTCAATTTCCTTTGTTACAAAATAAATTTCAAACCCTTTCAAAGAAAAGAAATTGTGGTTTCCTAATTCCTTTTTTCATCAATTATTTTCTTTCTGGTCTCCAGTGAATTTCTGACAGTAAACATTGAATTATTTTAATTTTAGGAAAACATTTTTTGTAGGTATCCTTCTCAAAAATAAGGATTTGTTCATTAATATTTTACAATGGTATGTTCAGGAATAGAAGGTTGTATTTTCTTGCACTTTAAAAAGCCATCGTTTTCCCCAATGGGGTGATGGTGTATTCCCTCCGAATGAAACAAATATTGATAAATTGTCAGTTAAAAAAACAACACGTTAAAAGCATGTAAACTGAACACACTGATTCCTTTTTAAAGAGCCACTTCTTCATTTGACACAAACGCAAGGGAGTCACTTGAGTTCTAGCTTTATAGGCCAAGCTACAAAAAGAATAAAAAAAGTAAATCACTAAAAGTGTAATTGCCTACTAAGAGTGAATTATTCTGAAGCATCTTTAAAGTAATTCTTACTCTATATATTTCAAAATATCCGCTTGGAACTTCCTGCCAATTAAACTAAGACCTACAGATGGTATTTTCCTCTTCGCTTCATAACAAAAAGGATCTGCAATCATTTTTATGGAAGATTATCTAAAAAGGGACATGACTGTAAATCAGTGACGAAAAATATTAGACACTCCCCTTCTCTGGGTTAGAATGGGCATCCTTCAGATTCTTGCACCGGCACCTAATGTAATAAATACTTTAAGCTGCATCTTAAATAAGAGCTGCAGGGTTTCGACTGGTAAAGATTCACTGTTAGCATCCACCAAAAACTCCAGGATTCAGCACTCAGCCAACAAAGGACAGCAAATAATTCCCAACAGCATAAATACCGGGAAGGCTACCTTGGGCTTTGTTTTTGTTATGTAAAATGCATTAAAGTGACTCATCCATTTAAGATCACCTACTCTTAGAAGCTTTAAAGTACCTTTAAGAACCAAAATAAATGCTTTCCCAACCTGCCCCATAGGCTATTCAGCGCATTTTAAAACGTGTATATATTTTTATGAGCTACTGACTTTGCTTCTTTTTTCAAACCCAAGAGAATTATTTTTCATTCCCTTCCTGCCGTGTGACTATACAGTTACCTTTAAGCGCTCTATTTCCAGAGCAGCAGCGAATTTTTTAAGTTATTTTAGAAATGTTAAAAATAAGAGAAAATTGCAGGAGACTCTGGAGACGATCGTCCCTCCCTCAAAGAATAGGTTCTATTCATTTTAAGAACAGGAAAAGCTTGTCTACCGGCACTTAGATGCTTCAAATGCAGGATGAGGAGGCTGGATGGTGTGGTCCCAGGACCTGCGAGACCCCCAGGTGGACAGCACTCTCAGCTGCGTTGGGTGAGCACTCTTCGGAGGAGAATGACTGTCAAGTGCGCCCAGTAATTTGGGACCTAAACGAGTTTGGGTACCAGAGCAGCGGGAGAGCATCCCCCAGGGCCAAGTGAGGGAAGAGTTCACGCTGCCCTAGCAAGCCAGAAATTACCTATTTGTAAAACACCCACCCAAACGCAACTTGTTACCGGACTGAGTCTGATGACAGCGGGTATCTGGCTGGAAACTTTTTCGCCCCAGCACAGCTAAACTCTTTCAGTGTAGGGAATCCTTGCAGAGCTGGGCGGAGGCGCCGTGAGTCGTCGGCGGCGGACGGTTCCCGGGACAGCCCGGCCCCACCGAGGCGCCCGAGACGCCGGTTCGGCGCGCATTCCGGCAGCGAGCCGCGCGCACCTCCCACCCCGGCCTCTCCAGATCCGAGCCCGGCTCGCTCCCCACCCCCACGGGCTGAAAAGCCCCGCTGGTCGGGAACGGTTCCCGCGCCCAGCTCCCGCCGCACCCCTCGGCCCGCACTCCCGGCCCGGCGACTTACGTGACGGCCGAAGGGAACGGCTCCTCCGACGAAGGGCCGATCAGCCAAGACTGGAAAAGTGTCAGAGTCAAGGCCAGCAGGCAGCCAGCAGCCATCTTCGCGATCGAAGATCAATCCCGCCTCCCTCCCCGGCCGGGGGAAGGAGCGGTGCTGGAAACCGCGGGCGGAGGACCAGGAGCACAGTCCGCCCGGACCGCGGGCGTCCGGAAGGCTGGCGCGCCCGGGGCCGGAGCGCTGACAGGCGCGGGGGGCGGCAGGGGCGAACCCCGCGCGGGGGAAGGGGCGGCGGCGGGCGGACCCACTAGCGCGCGTCTGCTGCTCCGCGCCGCGGCTGCCGCGCCTCCGCCGCCATCAAGGGCGACTTTGGAAACAGACCTGGGCGAGTCCGCCGGCGCTCGCGCGCTCTCGCTATCTCTCTCGCTCTCGGTTTCCTGCCTGATTTATTCTCCTGATTGCTGGGGAGAAGGCGGAGGCGGAGGCGGGGGCGGAGGAGGGGTGACGGCGCTGGGGAGGAGGTGGGGGTGGATGCAGGAATGGGGGAATGGCAGGCGGAGAGACTTGTGGCAGCGAGAGGCTCCGTCTGGCTTCTCCGGGCAAGTCAGAGGGAGGTGGCTGGGGGTGGGCAGCAGGAGGGCTGGGCGTCAGAGCAGTCGGGCGGAGACGGGCCCGGAGCAGCCCTCCATACAAGGCAGAAAGGAACTCCCAAAGTCGGCGTCGGCTTGCTCCCGCCGCCCGGCGTGAGGCGGGGGAGCAGACCCAGCCCCGCGGGGCTCCCGGGGGACAGCCAGCCGCCCAGCGGGCATCCACAGGCTGCAGAGCTCCTGCCGAGTACCGAGCTCGCGTCTTCGGGGGTTATTTTTGCACCAGCAGGCAGCGTCCCCCCAGCCCTTCTCCCGGGCGCAGAATCCACCGCCTGCCTAGGAATCGTGGAGAAGTGATGTGACAACAAATGTAGGAGGGGTTTGTATTTGCATTTTAAAGCACCAGTTTCGACTCTACCAGGTGGCACTATTTATTTGCCCTGGAGTGCCAGAGGCGAGAGCCTCTGGCGTGGCTTAAATGACAGTTGTGCCAGCGGCCCCCTTGTCCAAGTAGGGCTCACCTGACGAGGACGGAGCCTCAGGGCCGGGCTGAGGACTGTCTGAGAAAGACCTGAAGCTGTAAAATCTTTCCAGACCTGCCGTTTAGTAGGACACAGGGGTGAAGGGACCAATTCTCCTTCCCAGAAGAACAGTGCTGGGGAGAAGGGCTTTGTAACATCCTAGTGACACCACCTCCAAAAGGTTCAAAACGCCCTGCTTTAGCCACTGGGCTGCCTTGCCTTGACAGGGAGGGATGCTGCAGGCTGAGTGCACTTCCTCAGTGTGAAAACACGAACCGGGGATACAGCGGGAACAGGTGGCAACTTGCGAAACGGACTCGAATGCGGAGGGGGAATGAAGGGAGGGGGTGGGAGCAGCAATGGCGGACCCGTTTCACCTCCACCCCCGGGAGAAGCATTGGTAGGGCCAGCTCAGGCCTTCTAGAAAGAGCAGAAGGGTCTGGGATTAGGCTTTTCCCCATGGCACAGGCCTCCTTCAGGAAGGAAGTGGTGTGCCAGGGGTGGAAAGGTTTCCTTGAATATCTTAAATTCTTAAACTCCCTATCGTGCTGTGCTGGGGCACTTTTGGCAGGAAGTGAAAAGAATGCCATTTCTGATGCAAAAAGTATGACCATCCTGCATATGCGTAAAAGCTGTAATTATGGGGTGGCTGTAAGATTTTTCATTAGCTCTTTTTTGAGTTTCAGGAGGAGCTTGTGAAAGGAGAATTTATTAATTCGAAATTGATTATCCGGCTTCTCCCCTAACAGAGAAGACCAATAATACTTAGTAGCAAAAATTTTTAAATGTATGTGATTTTATGATTCTTGACCTGGCGATGTTTTCTTCTTCCTTATTCCTTTTGTGTGTGCCTTGTTTTCTTTATATTCTCTACATCTCTAGCTTGCTCTTTCTTTCTTTCTTCCTATTCTGAGTGGCCTCACAAAAGGCACCCCACCGTGACTTAACTTAGTTTGTTTTTTCCTAAGCATGGAGTGTGGCAGCAGGAGCCAGCAAATGAGAAATGCAGTGGGATGTAATGGGACTGAGAATTAGAGCTTGGGAAGGATATTTCAGGTAACTGAAGATAGCTTTCCACTCCAAATTTAGATAACCAAATAGTCAACTCCTTCATTTTTTGTTTCAATTTTTAATGATTCAGAAGGTTTTCCTTCGCAGCATGGGGATTACGAATAGCAGAATTAGATGCCCATTACTGTCTATGTGATATGTTGGTATCATAATAGCCTCCCTACATAAAAATACTGTATCATATTCTGTCAATTATTTCAATGATGACTTCAGAGTTCCTACGAAGGAAGTGCATCATATCCCATTGACAGCTAAGAGAAAGAGCTTAAAGAACAAAAGGAATGTAATAAACTTCTAGAGAAGGTAAGTGAGCCTTCACAGTTAACTTTTGGCCTTTGAGACAGATCTCAATTTCTTCGGATCCCTCTGACGAAGCACTGTGTTCTCTAATATCTGAAGCTGTTGAAGAAACATATTGCTTCTATAATTCTTTCTTGAAGGTGTTGGTTATCAACTGTAAGCCTAAATCATTGCTTAATGCTTTGTTGTGAGGTTTGCTCTTAAAGGCTTTATCGGTCTAAACCTTTCTAATGAGGACATTCAAAATGTGGCTTTTATTTCTAAAGTATGATAACTAAAAGAGGATCAATTTCACAACCTAGCATTATGTGCCTGTTGGATTAGCCATAGCCTCCTACAGTGCATTGTTTCAGCTCAGTTATTTTGCAAAATTCCATGGAAGCCAGACCATATCCCACTAATTTTAATAAAATTTTGCTTATTCACCAGAACTATTGTTATTCCGGGTAAAATATTTATAAATCATAAGGATTGATGATGAAACTTGTCTTATGGGATATCCGTAAGCAAGAAGTCAGAAATCAATCTCTACTATGCATTTAAGAGGAAAATAATCTAATAAGGAAGATTAATGAAGATTTGAGGTCTGTATTAATCATTTCTAGAAAAAAGTTTAATCCAAAATACTTAGTTCATGGAAAGCATTGACTTTTACTTATGATCAACTTATTATTTCTAACTTTTGGCTAACTCTGAATTGCTACTGTAAGTAAATGTTTATGTACATTTTATTTTTATTAAAAATGAACAAAGAACAATATGACCTAATAGCCATGAAATTTTCCATCTCCTTTTTTGTTTTAGCTTATACTATGCATATTGGTAGCATAAAATTCAATTTTTGTGAGCATATTTTTGTACGTATGTGTAAGTGTTTTTGTATAATTTTTTTTCAATAAATGAAATCTGATTTCTTCAACATTTTTGCTTTAAAAATAAGACAATGTAACTAAAATGTCTTATATTTTCTCTTATGTGCAAACACACAAAGAGACTCTAGAAAGAAAACTAATTCTCCTTGGCCAAAAAAAATTTAAAGGCAATGACTAATTTTCTAGAGTTTTTGGTATACATTAAGAAACTAAGAAAACTGTGACAACAGGCCTTATTTATTTACATGCAAATAGCAGAACAGGACCTGTCTCTGAGGTAAAGATAATGTGAGAGCCACAATCAGAAACACTTGCAATGTGAGACGGTATGCTCCTTTGCACACACACGAGTGCCAGACAAAGCCAGAGTTAAAAACAAATCGACAGAAAGCTTCAACTATCTCAGTCCTTGGGGAATGTTTTCAGGAGATAGGAATAAGAAAAGAAAGCAACTCAGAACTATCAATTCCCAGGAGAATAGTTAAGGGCATGTGTAATGGTTTTTAAGTCAGTGTTCACATTCAGTATTTTTAAACTAAAGCAGCACAGAGGCCATTACAGAAAGCACCATGGAAAAGACACTACCTGAGATGAAGAAATATGGTCAAATATCTCCTACAAACAAGAGAAATATTTAGAGGACATTTTTGAGGGGCCCAAGTAATATAGTTATTGACAAGGCATTAAACTTTTAAGGAAAGAATGCACACAAACTAACATTAAACAAGTACTAATGGATAATGCTAAATGGATACAAAGTAGCATTGAATAATACTCATTGGAAGTTTATTGTTTGCCCATCGGAATCCTATTGACAAACTTCTGATTTAAATATGTAGAAATATTATCAGTTATATTAATTACCATCAAAGTTTGGGCTCAGTCGGTTAAGCCTCTGACTTTGGATCAAGCCATGATCTCGTGGTTCATGGGTTCCAGCCCCGCATTGTGCTCAGAGTCTGGAGCCTACTTCAGATTCTATCTCCCTGTCTCTCTCCCCCTCCCCCCCTCCTCCTTCTCTCTCTCTCTCTCTCTCTCTCTCTCTCTCTCTCTCGGGAAAAAAAAAAACATTAAAAGAAAAATTGTATCAGGTCTTCAACCAAGCAATAGCTTTTATGCTACTCTATTTTTAAATTTCTGTTAATAGATTTCTTCATTCATCCCTTTTTCTGTTTTTCTCCTCCTGCTCTTCTCCCTTCCCCATTAAACACAAGCCCATCTCAGAAGAAGAAATCAGTACCTACAGCATGACTTCTCATTAAAAACAAAAGCAAAAACAAAAGTTATTAAGCTTGAAAATCTAGATTTCATTGTAAGATCTTTTTTCATCCTAGAGAGTTGGAGTTGTTGGTTACTTCTTGTTTTGTTTTTGTGTTTGTTTTTAAACTGTAGGGTATAGCACAAAATATGTGGAATCCATTTACTTATGCATATTCTACACAGAGGGAAGAATTCAATTATCTCTCAGTATTCGTGAGCAGCAAAGATACAACCAAACATAGTAAGAGATAGAGGGTAACATTTGAAATGACCCAAACTAACAAATGTGTCACTCCTTCCAGTTTGGGGGTTTTATTTTAATTGTATGGATGTAGGCTCTCATGGGAGAGAAAAAAGGAGGATGGTTGACTGATATTTTTCTGATGCTATGTTTTTAATATACTTTAAATACAATAAACCACCACTGTAACCTAGCATATTTCTGTAAGATTGTAGGTGTGTTTGGACCAAATTCACTGTTTATACAGTTAATACAGAATTAATCTATTAAGTGTCCACAGAAGCACCACAAAAGGGTATGGCCGGGAATTTCACCCTCTGCAGTAATGAGTAATGGTGAGAAAAACAAGAGAGCAATCATTTTATTTTGATAAGCACAGATTTTAGATTTATGTGATTAAAATTCCTGCTATTCTTACAAAGAAAACATGACTACCTGGACACATCAGTAAACTTAGAGTTACAATCCTAATTCCATTGACAGATGTCAATAATATCACCTACTTTACTCACCTGTCACGGATGGGAGATGCAAACTTCTAAGTTTGGTATGTGCAAACATTTGAAAATCAAGACAGTACAAATATGTATATATAGTAATAGCAGATTCATCTTAAAAGGTGGTGGGGTTCTAAGGGTTTCTTACAATTTGGGGAAAAAAGATACTATGATGCCTAATTATCTAAAGGATATTGTTGTATGCTGTATAATTTCCTGTTATTTTTTATAATTAATAATATTTAAATATTTTATACCTTTAAAACCAAGAATAAGGATTCTTAAAAGAGCTTGCATGGCCTACAAATGGAATTTATACACATTAGTTTTCTTTTTCTTATTCACAATTCCTTAAATTTTACTCTAAGATGACCCACACTTTAAAAATACGATTCTCTCAGAATGTCCACAGCTAGCTACAAGAGTTGATTTCATAAATTGGCCAACTTGGGTGAAGACAGTCCAGTGTAAAACAGCAAAGTGAGCCCTGTGTTTCAAGCTAAGTATATTTACTACCTGCAAATGTTACTGCAAATCTTTGTGTTACACAGAGATCCATCTATTTTTGCCAAGATGTCATTCATTGTGGACAGAATTTATAGGGGTAGGATACCTGCAGACTAAATTTTAGTACATTTAAACCAAAAGCATAACTCTAAAATATCAGGTGGATAACTTCAAAATGAAAGCTTTTATTTTTGTAAATTCTAATAGTATTCACTAATCCAGCTCCCGTTAATAATGATTTTAACTTTAATTATGTCATTCACATGGTCAGTAGTAATTATCTGTAATAAGAATGTGCTTGAAAACATTATGGTTAGGAGTGCTGTGTAGACGAAGTCATCTATCTCTATTAGTACCTTCAGTCCCTTGTATTCAAGACTTGTTTTCAATATTATTTTGGGATTTCTTATATATTGGATTGATTATACAATTCATTCCTATTTCTCAAACTATGTCAAATTTCTCCATTTGAACAATGACACAATACTTCTCAAAGATGAACTCTCATCATAAACTTAATGCCTACACGATGACAGCACTTCAATTCCAGCCGTAACAAATGGCCATGATTCATCAGTGGTCAGGGACAGAACCCAGTTCTGCTGTGTTTTCCCCTTTTCTTCCCCAAGTTAACTAGCCAGCCCCACTCCGCCCCTTCTCCACCCCTTCTTTTGATTTTTTTCTTCCCCAACAGACAATAGTTGAGTGTCTTTAACACATGACCAAAAGAGGGTTGTTGTTTTTTTTTTTTTTTTTTTGTAAGTAGTAAGGAGAAAAGGAAGTGGAAAAATTTTGAAATGCAAAAAGAAATTATCCAAAGAAAAATGGAAATATAAAGGAAGAAATGGGGGGGGGGATCAGTTTGTTCATACAACACAGATAAACACGATGCAAACAAAAGAGAGGTAACATAGAGACAGCAAGAAGTGTGAAGGCCAAAACTGCCTACATAAGAAACCAGTGCCATAAAGGAGGCAAAAGAGTAGGACAAGTTTGCTTTATATTCCATCAACCTAAAATTTTTACTGATCCATAAAATATCTAATATTTAGTATCTCCCTACTTGTAGGAAATATTAGCCTTTTAAGATTCTCTGAAAGGAGAACACATTATATAACATTAATATTTAACCACTTTTTTAAAATTAAAAAAATGATATTTAAGTGTTATATAAGGTACAACTACTATAACAAGTTTGCAAATTCGCTTTGCATTTGATATGCTCATAGGCAGCAATCTGATCATTTGACATGCAGGATTTTTCTATCAACTCTAATGAAAAACATCACAAGCCATTTCATATAAAATAGTGATTTGTATGAAACAAACACTTTCATAGTAAATCACTCATCAAATTTAGAACCCACTCTCTTTCCATGTTCAACCTTCGGAACCACTACTCTCTCCCGATAACTTTTTTCAGGAAAAATTCATCAACAATCAGAAGGTGTAAATGGGATTAGGAGGGAAGGGCAAAAGTGATTTAGCTGCTTCCATGACTTTCTTCTCACCTCAAAAAGTCTTCACATTCAGAAAATGTTCAAGAGTCCTGAACTACATTAAATGGCATATGCCCCAGCCTCTGCCCATGTCTTACATTAACTTGTTCTTAATGAGAAAACTTGAACTCATTCATCCCCAAGACCTCCATCAAACACATTCTTGATTCCAGATACTCTGCTGAGTCTTGAAATGACTAGAAATTCGCAGCTACAGAGAAGTATGGTCACATGCAGCGGTGTGCTAGAAATGGCACAGCTATACCTAACCACAAAACTTCGCTGTCAATGAGTAGTTCAGGAATGGAGGCCAAGTTCCTCGGCCTTCCTGAGCGTTCGTTTTAAATTTTTAAAGTTGGGAACAATCCTGTGAGGATTAAATGATACAGCATGCCATTCATTCATGCATTCATTCATTCATTCAGCTTTTTCATTGATTCGTAACCACCCCCCAAGTGAGGGCTGGAGCAGGACAACAGATAAAGCATTTACTCACGCGATGTGAAAAATGTCTCCCTCTCTAATGACTTCAGACTTGAAATCTATAAGACATTATTTTAAAGAGAACAATAGCCTCTAAGAACAATGAACTAGTACATAGTATACATTTAATGAACTCTGTGGTATACACACACCCTAAGGAAGTACCATTATTTTTCTCATTCTTAATTTATATATATGCTTTAAAATGTACATATTATGTTAGTACACTAATGATCAATAAAGGTAGATTCTACTGATTTAGTGTGTAACAACAACAACAAAAAAAGAAAATAAACTATTTTCAAGGCACAATTTATGTAGGAAAATTTAACTGGAAAAATAGTTATTGGAAATATATGATTTTTTCCCAGTTTGTTTTTTAACAGCTTTATTATATATAATACGTATATCATTCAGTTCACCCATTTAAAGGATGTGTTCTAATGGCTTTTAGTATTATAGAAGATTGCCAGTATCCATTTTATTTAAAAAGATCAATCGTTACATAAACTGGGACAGTATTTGGTGAGATCCACAAGTATTAGCTATGTAGACACATAACAAATATTCATTCAACTTAACATTAATGTTAGACAAATTTTTTTTTTTTTAATTTATTTTTGGGACAGAGAGAGACAGAGCATGAACGGGGGAGGGTCAGAGAGAGAGGGAGACACAGAATCGGAAACAGGCTCCAGGCTCCGAGCCATCAGCCCAGAGCCTGACGCGGGGCTCAAACTCACAGACGGCGAGATAGTGACCTGGCTGAAGTCGGACGCTTAACCGACTGCGCCACCCAGGCGCCCCAATGTTAGACAAATTTTGATGACCTTGATAAATGATCAGACTTGATACTTAAATGATACTACAAATTCCTGATGACTAGTGTTTTTTTTTTCCCAAATATGAAACTTTAGCCTATATCCTCCACATAGTTCCTTTAAGCACTTAATCACTATAAAAAGTTTGTATTGAAACTGACATGAAAAAAAATCATATGAGCACACCATGATAGGTTCATATAAATTCAACAGAATTATACTTCATATTGGCATACGCACCTGCTTCTTTATTTGTATCACTTACATATGTGTTACAGTTTATTTTGTGTTGTCATCTTTGCACTTGTACAATGAGAAGAGTGTTTATGATACTGAAGTATGTGAAACCATAAATGACATCTACACTTATCGGATACATCAACTCTGCTTCTGCATTTAATCACTGGCTAGAGCTATTTACTGTTTTGTGTGCTGTTCTTCCATAAACAGCAATACCTCAGTGGGACATCTTCAGAGTACTGATTCCTCTTCCTTTCAGTGGAGATGAGGAAGACACATTTTACAGAAATAAAACATCCTCACCTTGAACAAGGAAGAAGCTTTGAAAATGGAATATGAAACCAGGAAAATTAGATCAATAAAATCTATAAATGCATTTCATTTTGATAACTTCTGTTATATCTTCAAATAAAGGATTTGTCATTTTAATTCTCAATGAAGTATTAAGACAATGGACTGAATTCAGTGCTTTCTCACTGAAGTATTTTTTGAAAATTAAGTAAAAATATCTATTAAATACTGTAATACTAACAGTGATCCAAAAATACAGGCCATCCTCAACCTACAAACATGTTATTTTTATATGACTGTTTTGAACCACAGGCTTGCATTTTCTCATAGAAAGAACATGGGGATTTTCATCAACAACCTAAGCATGGCTTCAAATTTCTGTTACCTTCAACTCCTAGGGATGTGATCACAAGTTCTGGTCATAAAGTCTAACAGGCTTCTAATAACTTTTAAATTAATAACCTTGGAAATACCAAACGATTAACATAGATTGATGGTCATCACTTAATCTCATTAACAGCATTAAGAAAAATTTATTATATTTCATTAAGGGGGAAAAAAGAAAATTTGCCTTTGACACATGAAACATATATGGGTGAGTACATCACAGAAATCTAAAGAACTCACCACATAGCTGGAGTAACACTAGAAATGTAGATGTGTCTTCATTTGTTTATCTGTAAAATTACCATCTCAGTCGGTCATCTTTTCATTTATTATTAAGAGCTTCCCAAGAGCCTAATATTCCGAGAATTTCATGGTTCATAAATTTCTATAGCTCTATTTGCCACCCCAAAATTGGATGAAATGTGTGTTTGTCTGTTACATATAAATGTTTCTATGAGATGTCTACTTCTTTTCTAGTCTTAGGATGCATCATGCCCTTTGGTATTTAAAAAAAAAAAAAAAAAAAAGTTGTGTAACTTACAACTTGAATCCAGAATTCCAGGTCAAAAACTCTTGAAAACTACATGACATGTGGAATGTAAAATTGGTCAGGTGCTTTGGAAAACTTTAGAAAAGGTTAAAGATGCAATGATCATGTGACCCACCGATTCCACTCCTAGGTATTCACTCAAGAGAGATGAAAAAATATGTCTGCACAAAAACTTATCCATGAAATGTCCACAGAAGGAATCTTCGTGATAGCCAAAAAGTAAAAAGCCAAATGTCCATCAATTTATAAGTATACAAATACAATGCAGTAAAACCATTCAATGAAATATTACCTGGCAATAAACACATGCTACAACATGCATGAACCTTGAAACCATGCTGAGTAAAAGAAGTCAGTCACAAAAGACCATCTATTATTTAATGTATTTTATGGTATGTCTCGAAGAGGCAAAACCATAAAGACAGAAAGTACCTTAGTGCTTGCCTAGGATGAGGGTGATTTGGGGGATGGGGAGTGACTGCTAATAAGTGTAGGGTTTCCTTTCGGGTGACGAACTATTCCAGGATTACCTGTGATGGTTCCACAACTTTGTCAATATACTAAAAACCAGTGAATCATACACTTTACAGGACATATCAGCTATATCTAAATTACATCTGTGCTACATAATGTCTAGTGCAATGTACTCAACTACAAATTTTATATACAATACTGCTTTTAATCAAGTACCTGGGCTAGTAGTAGGCACTCTATAAATATATTATGAAGGAAACAAGACAGGTAAATAAGCCAAAAGCATTACATGCAGAAAAATTAAACAAAATTTGCTGCTGTGTTCATTTCAGGTAAACCCAGTGTAACTGAAATCTGTTCTAATTATCCTAAGAGCCAAGAGAAATTCATGGGACAGGTCAATCTGTAGACATGAGGGTTTGTCCTCCCCTGCCCCCTCCCCCAAGCAGATTTAAAGGGGATATTCAGCACTAGTGCATTGAGAGAAAGGCTGGACTGAGGTGCTACTGGTAGAAAATCTTAATGACAGGAGAAAGCTATAGCTCTAATTTTAAGCTAGAGTATCATACATCAATGGTTCTCAAATTTGTGCATGCCTCAGAAGCATTCACTAATCTGCTGAAACACAGATTACTGGTCCCAGCCCTAAGTTTCCGATCCAGGAGATCTGGGTGGGACTTAAGAATTTGCAAATGACATGGATTCTACTGGTCAGGGGAATTCTGCTGATTACTTATAAAGTGAATATTTAGAAGTCGGCCATGCTGTGAAGTGGGCCAAGGAAAAGTAAGACATTAAAAGACATTAAGAGACATTAAGAGACAGTAAAAGAATGACACACTGAATACAAATTGTATAAATCAATAACTTGGAGCAAACCTTCCAACACTGGTGGGCTATCTCAGGACATGGTGAGAATGGTGATTCAGGGAGGTGAGTTTTATTATCAGGTGTTACTGTTAACACCAATTCCTGACTTAAATTGCCTGTCAGATCCGCTGCTGCCTTTCATGTGTCAAATTCCCTGATCCTGGCATGCCCCAAAACAGCTCCAACAACATGCGAGGCCAAGTTGGAAGGCTGCTCTTCAGCAGGAGAGGACTATCAAAGACTTCCTCTTCCCAAGAGTGAAGATGCCTCAAGGCCATCTGCCTCTCCTACTTGGTTGAAAGCCTCATTATCTAATTTATGCATTAGGTTAGTTAAGAAGTGCATTCAAATGCATAAACCATCACCATGGACGCACCTCTTTCACTGACACCAAAATTTCCATCTGTCATTATCAAAAATCGGTTAATCAGATCAACTAGATACACCTTGAAAGGAGATTTCCAGGCACTAGGAGAAGTTATTTGGGTTTTGGTAAAAACAAACAAACAATAAATAACCACAAAGAATTATTAACAAAGAGCACTTCAAATGTAGTCTTAGATGTTTCTTGAATATACTTCGTGTGACACTTTTATGTATTTTGTATGTATGTATGTATATGAAGGACACATGCATTTTTACTCTTTGTTATAAGACTAATCCCCATAAGGGTCACAGATTCCTTTTAGAGAACAAAAGCAAAAAATAAACAAGGCTTTTTATAGGTTAAAAAGTAGAAGATGGTCTTACTGCCTTGGGCAGAAAAGTAATCTAGGTACTACAAAGACAGTATGGTTACGAAAAAAAATTCAATCAAGTATAGAATTGTAATGAGCCTTCCTCTTCTCCCAATTACCTGAGTCTTCCAAGGAAATCTGTATCATCCGGAGACAGATATTTTCTTCTGTATTTCTATTACGTCAATATGAATAAACAGCACTAGCACAGAGATTAGCTCTGGTGGGGACACGGTTTAGGTTACCATAAGGTTTAGGAGTTTAAATTATAATTTTGTAAGCATAATGACTCTTGAAAAACATTTCCAAAGCTAGGTACTGTTTTAACTTATAAGAAATACTGTGTTGTAATTGTAACTATTTGATAATTTGCTATGCCACTCAGTATCAGTTTATGTGATGGAGAAGGCTAATTCCTGAGCTTAAATTAAAACATAAGAAACATTACTAAACTACCTTGATACCGTAAAGGGAGTCAAAGTCCTGAAATGTTATGGCTAAGTTAACAATTTACAGAACTAAACAGGTTAGTTCCTGTCATGATATGCTCAACCTTTGCAAGTGTTATTACCTATAAAATTTGGCTCTATTTGTACCCTTTTTGTATAAAACAGCAACTGTAATTAATAGTCATATATATATTTTTTTCTCCTTAACACAAAAATTATTCCATATATGTAAGGCATATATATTCACATATACCCCAACATAACCAGGACCCTTAAAAGTAAAAATTGAGGATTATGCTAAATTATATCAAACAATGTGCTTTATCTTGTCCTTACTTTGAAAGGAATATTCAACAGGACTTTTTTTGTTGTTGTTGTTATTTTCAGCATTTTTGTACCTACATAGTCACAAATTTCAGCATTGATTAAAACAGTCACAGAACTAATTATTTATGTACTCATGCTATGCCTTTTATAAGTTTTGGTGTTTTAATAGGGAAATGATGAACCTATCCTAAAGTTAATTTTTTTGTTTTATAAAATTAAGGGCTTTTTTAACCCCTGACTGCTTAGTCAAGGAACTACTATATTAGGGAAACAGTGATTTATGTGACAAATAATACCTTATATTTTAAAGATTTAACATAGAAGAAATGTATTTCTTTACTCATTGAGTACTCCAATGCAGGCTGGATTGTCACCAAGCAGATTTCTCTTAGCGGTGATTCAAGGAGCCTGGTTCTTTCCTTCTCATGGCTCCTCTGTCTCCAAGGCCGTGGGGTCTTGAAATCAGAAAAGGAGAAAGGACACCTAACAAGAAATCTCCACTTCTTAACTTGAACGATATCACTCCTTGGTAGTTAACTAGCCAAATGGCCCCACCTGGATGCAAATGGAGGTTGACAAATGAGGTCCCTGTCTGGGTAGTAACTTCCCATAAACACTACAGAAGCTAGAACACAAATTCTGGTAGCAAGTTAGTGGTCTTGGCAGCAGCCTATACATCCCTGACCATCAAATGTCTGTGCTTCCTTCTTTCCACATACAGAACCTTCTGTCTTGTAAGCTAAATTCCTGTCCTTTCCCGTAATCCAGCCCCATGTCAAGGAACTCTACATAGTTCACAATTCTCTCTAATTCATTCAAATTTGGTTTCCCATGACACAACAACCCCAAAAGAACAAGTTCCTGGCTACCCCCATTACCACACACCAACAGTATAGAGGTTACTGTTACAAAAAATTCTCATTTGCAAAAGCAAGAATAATATACACACAACAGTTACTGTTTCTCAGCAAAGACAAAATCCTGCTGAGTAGACATGGTGAAGCACATGTAGGATTAAAGATGTTTCATGACAAGGCCCTGATTTCTGACTCTGAAATGTACTTCCTTATCTGTTATTTTCAATGGCTGCTGCATCTAACCTGGTACATTATCCTTCATGACTGTTTCTGAAATCAACAGTAAGGAGTATACCCACCACTCCGTATGGGGTAAGAAGCATATCTCCCCCCAAAAGGTTTACATTTTGATCCCTAAAACCCACGCATATGTTATATTACAAGGGAAGGGAGAATTAAGGTTGCATATAGAATTAAGGTTGCTACCTAAACTTAAAATGGGAAGATTATCCTGGATTATCTGGGTGGGCCCAATACAATCAGAAGATTGTGAAGAAGGGAGGCAGGAGAGTCAATGTCAGAATAACACAGCAAGACAGACTTATCTAGCCATTGCTGGCTTTGAAGACAGAAGGAGGACATGATCTAGGGAACACAATGGTCTCTAGATACTAGGAAAGGTGAAAAAAAAAGTTCTTTCATAGAGTAAGAAACACGGCTCTGTTGACATGGTTATTTAAGTCCAGTGAGACACATTTTAAATCTCTGACCTCCAGAACTAAAAGATCATAAATTTGTGTTGTCTGAAGCCACTGTGTCTGTGGTAATTTGTAACAGCAGCAATAGATTTTGGATCACAATTCCTGTTATTATAAATGTGAGGGGACAGAGACCTTTCTTTGAACAGCTGTAGGCTTTTTCTTTTAGGACAGGGTCATGTTTTGTTTGGATTTGGTTTTTAACAACAGAATTCTCTAAAATTTAGAGGCTTCTGATCTAATTACTTCCATCAGTACCAAGTTATAATAACCACACTCAAAACTTATTTCTTTGACTTCATACTCAAATCTGCTTTAGTTCTTTTTCTCCCTCCCTCCCTGTGTCTGTTTCTAAGATCAGTTTCCTTAGTGCCATATGAAATCATAAACTTCTTTGGAATAAGACACTCTTAAACCAATCTTTGCCATAGGGCTGAACTTTTCATCCTGGTTTTACATGATCCCTTTTCTTTCTTGTAAAATTCCATGAAGTCATGTAAGAAACATCCAACATTCACTAGCTTCACTATGGTGTTTTTTCCTATTTGTTTTTGTTGTTGTTGTTGTTTTCATCGTTTTAGATAGAGCTATAGTTTTGGAGGTATGCAGTATCTTTTTTTTTTTTTTTTTTAATGTTCATTTTTGAGAGAGACAGAGAGACAGAACACAAGTGGGAGAGGGGCAGAGAAAGAGGAAGACAGAATTTGAAACACGCTCCAGGCTCTGAGCTGTCAACACACAGCCCAGCGCGGGGCTGAAACTCACAGATTAGGAGATCATGACCTGAGACAAAGTCGGACTCTTAACTGACTGAGCCACCTAGCTGCCCCGGCAGTATCCTTATAAAGTCCTGACAATAACAATTTGATGAAATGTTCTTACACTGCAGAACATGAGTCTCTATGTTCCTAGCATATTATATCAACTTCTTTGATGATCACCTCCTGACAATTAACCAAAGTCACATATTTTAGGTTTTTGTTCTGGTACCACCCAGTTTACGGAATCACTTTCTGTATTAGTTTAGGAATGTTAACAGTTGTTACAAATAAACCCATATGTTTCAGTAGCTCAACAAAATGGGCAATCACTTTTTAATCTATTAACAGTACAACATGGAGGCTTCACCGATGTTATTAGCAACACAGTCTCCATTAGTCTCATGGCCTCAGGCTCCCTAAAACTCTGTCACCTGAAAAAGGATGCAGTGAGGAGAATGCAGACTTTTTTTTTTTTTTAAGTTTATTTATTTTGAGAGAGGGAGAGGAAGAGAGAGCGAGAGGGAGAGGGAGAGGGATCAAGCGGAGGGAGGGGCAAAGAGAGAGGGAGACAGAGAATCTCAAGCAGGCTCCACACTGTGAGTGCAGAACCCAACACGGGGATCAGTCTCAGGAACCATGAGATCATGACCTAAGCTGAAATCAAGAGCTACAGACATTTAACTGAGCCAACCAGGAGCCCCTGTAGCCTTTCCTTTTAAAAGATTTGATATAAAAGCAACTTACAGAATTCCTGTTCATATTTCAGTGGGGAGAACTAATTACATGGCCCTGTCTAGGAGCAAAGGGGTTGGGAAATACAGTCTTTTTTCCAAGCATGGACTTGCCAAAGTCAATTTTATACTATGGGAGGAGGGCTACATATTTTGTTAGACAGTTAGCTGTCTTTGCTACTAATACATATTCATCATATTCAAAACAGTACTTAAAAATTTTTCTTATAAAGGTTTTGCTAACTAGGACTATGTCCTCAGCCAAGATGGAAAACCACTGCTTTAGAAGTATGATGCCACATCCTAGGAGAAGGAATATAGCAAGCACAAAAATGCTGAGTAGTTGGAGAACTAAGTAAGTGAATAGCTGACAGAGATAAAGGTCAGGGACACACAAAAACTGTAAAACACTGCAGGGGGGAGGAGGAGAAGGAGGAGAAAGTACAATGGTCCCTACAATTTTGGACCTTAAAATGTCTTTAGGGAAAGGCAGTAAGCAAATAATATACAATCACAAAAAGTGAAAGTGCGATTATAAATGAAAAGCATAATATACTATAAGAAAGTTCAGGGGCATTTGGTGGCTCAGTCGGTGAAGCATCCAACTCTTGATTTCAGCTCAGGTCATGATGTCACTGTTTGTGATATTGAGCCCTGAGCCCTCCCTCAGGCTCTAGGCTGACAGCATGGGCCTGCTTGGGATTCTATCACTCCTCCTGACCAGCATTTCATCAGGTATTTTAGAGATGCTAAAAGACTGAACCACAGGATCAAACATTTAGAAAACTGAAGAAAATAAAAATAGACCTACAGGGATCCAAATAGTGGGAACAGCAGACGAGGACAATCAAATAATTATGTTTAAAGTGTTCAAGAAAAGAGAAAACTATCGAGAAATAAATGAAATGGTAGAAAATGTTGTCAGAGAATTGAAAGCTATATAAAAAAAAGAATACAATGGAAATTTTAGAACTGAAAAATAGCTGTGTTTAACAGCATATTGGACATGCAGAAAACAAGATTAGGGAATTGGAATACAGATTTATGCAAACTATCCAGACTAACGACAGAGAGGAGAAAAAGAAAAATACAGGAAAGGGTGTACAGACATGTGAGACAGAGGGTAAAGATCTAACACACATGTAATTGGAGTCTCACAAGGAAAGGAGAGAGAACAGAGCAGAACCAGAGAGAATGGGTGAGCATTTCTAAAAACTGATAAAAAATGTCAGATCAGGAACTTAGGAAGTACTGTGCAATTCAATCAGTAATACAAAAAGAAACTCACAGTTAAGCATGTAATAGTCACACAGCTAAAAATCGGAAACAATGAGGAAATTTTGAAAACAACCTGATGAAACAATAGGGCCAGAGGCAGGAACGAGTTTGTCACATTCAAGGAAGAAATCTTAAACACCAGCCAAGACTGTTCAACTTTAAACAAACAAACGCAAACAAAAAAGAGGAGTAATTTCATATGAGGTTACAAAAGGAAGAAATAGCCAGAATTATATAGAATCCTCAAGATGCTAATGAGGTTAGATTTTATCTTAGGGCTATGAAGAGTCACTGAAAGATTTAACTGAGGGATGACAGAATTAGATATAACACAATTAAAAGTTTATGTTTGCAACTCTGAGGAGAATAGATTGAGGGCAGAGGGGTGACAAACAGGGGAGACCAGAAATCTGGTTATCTAGGAACGAAAGGTATTTACAGTAAGACAAGGCACATTTGCAACCTTGTGCAAGGCACAAGGTCAGAGAACAACTACCAGCAAGAATTACTTGATAATTGGTCTCTATGCGTTGAGTGAGATCTTGTAAAAATGCCTCCAGCCAGGGATACTGGGAAGGCTGAAATTGCTGGGCGGAGTCCAATGATCAATTATCAATGATCAAAGCTAGGGGAATGGAAGGCTGCCAGATGAGGACCAGGGGAATTTGATACAGCTCATTCCCCAAAAAGATATTGTGTCCATTATTTTGGTTTCATCCGTATGATTTAAGAACTGTTGAGGCTACATATAGTCATCATGGCTTTAAAAATCTACTTGGGTTAATGGATTAATGGAAGTTAAGTAAACTAAAAATTGTTAAGCACTAGCATCAGACACTGGTGCACGTTTTATATATATCAGCTCACTGAACTTTCACAAATACCACGTGAAGGAGGTCTAACGCCCCTTATACAAATTGAAGCTAAATTTAAATGATTTGTTGAGATTGAAAACAAGATTATGAAACTTTTTTAGAAAGGCACACTGCCAGGCTTCACTGACTTTGAAGCCTGTGGTGTTCTCACTGTATCTTGATCTGGAAACTCTTTAGATTTTCTTCACATCCTCATCATACTTACAGTATAGACTAAGGTGGGGGGTGGATTTGGGTTCCATAGCAAGTTGGGCTGGAAAGGATGTAATCACTGTTGTGTCAGGTTGTGGAACCACAGGGTAGGGGAATAAAGGGAAGGTGACTCTCTTTTGATGATTATTCTGAGCTTTATTTTCCCATCTTGATGAGTCACATATAATTTTATGATGACTTCTACTAACTACAGTGATAAAATATTAATAAGCCTATGTCATTCCACGGAATCAAGTCATCACAATGATGGAAGAAATTAAGAGATGGTTATAATATTTACTAACATTTCTGAAAAACATATAGAATCTTACATCTTTCCCTGTTTGTAACCATTTGTGATGGTGTCGTGTATAAAACTCTACACCTGGCAATGTCCTCAGTGGGTTTCAACGAAGACTAGGCAGAAAATATGGAATGTATTAGCCAATTTTGTTCTTTAATTAAAAAAAAAATGGATGTTTATTTATTATTGAGAGACAGAGAAAGACAGAGCATGAGCAGGAGAGGGGTAGAGAGAGAGAGAGAGAGAGACACAGAATCTGAAGCAGGTTCCAGGCTCTGAGCTGTCAGCACAGAACCCCACGCGGGGCTCAAAATCACAAATCACGAAATCCTGACCTGAGCCAAAGTCGGACGCTCAACCAACTGAGCCGCTCAGGCTCCCCTCCAATTTTGTTCTTTAATCAAAGATTATGTACCACAAAAAAAATCCTATGCATTATATAAGACTTACTATTTCTCTAGGAAGAAAACGAAGGATTGAAATAGAGGAAGATACAGTAATGCATGAAAATGCATTTAATAAAAATGACCTAATGTCTCTGCTACAGATTCCAAACTCCATATCTCATGAAGGATGACCAGTCTTGAGAAGAGTCAGGAAACTGTAGAATTTCTTGAAAGGTAAAGATAGAAGCTCAGATTTTAATCTTCTAGCTCCTGAAACAGTTTGCCTGATTTCCATGAGAATGAGCAAAATTCCCATAAATGACCTAGATGTATCTTAGAAAAGACAGGGAAGTTCATGGAGACTTTGCCAGATAGGCTTCAAGACTAACACTTACTCATTATCTGGTCACCATGATTCTTGGAGCATTAAGAAATCAGCCTGTCTGTAATGGGATTAACATCCCCACTCTGCCACTTAACCAAACTTGTGGCTTTTTCAAGTTTACTGGGATTGTATTTACTTCAGTTTAATAAGGTGAAAAATGAAAATAGTAGAGCCTCTACCTTGAAGTTACTATAATTGTCAGATCAGTTAATGTATCAACTGAGAATATTGTCTGGAAAATCACTACTGCATAAACATTAGATACTACGTTATCATCACAGTTATTTCAATGTTATTGTTAATATATCATCATAACCAACATTTCTTTGTTTATTAGGACTTTCCCTTTGGGATTTCTGTTTTGCTCACACAGACTGGTTAACTATTTTATTCTCTCTTTCTTAGATGTTATTTTCTCCCTTTACTTTTCCATGTTTTTTTTTTTCCCTCCCTCCCTTCTTTCCTTTATAACTCTATGCTTCAAATTATTTTACATTTAATATTTGACATACACAAAATATTCATAACTGTAAGTTTTAATGAAATGTACTAACTTCTACTTGTATGAAATACAATTAATAAACACTCCAATACCCACCACTTGAGTTGGAAAATAGAACATTCCCCAAATACCCTGGAAGCCCTTGCTTACCATGCCCTGGTTCTACCACTCTGCATTCCATTCACTATAAATTCACTAGTATCTTGAACTTCGTTTGTTGCGACTTTATATAAACATGTTTATCTCAATGTAATTTAATCAATGTATTGTTCAATGTTGCGGGTATCAAGACTATATACAAATGGGATTTTACTGTATGTAGTCCTTCATGTTTTATTTTTCTTCTCAACTTCATGACTATAAGATACACTCATGCTCATTTTAGCTACAGATCATTTTTATTGCCGGTGAGCATTCCATGGTATAAATTTACTACAATTATCTGAACCATTTCATTGTTGAGAGGGCTTTGTGTAGTTCCTAATTCTCTGCTGTCATTGACCATGTTCCTGTGAACATTCTTGTACCTATTTCTTGGTTCATATGTTTGAGAATTTCTTTAGGATGTGACCCTAATGATCAGCTCTTGGATAGTGAGGTATGCACAATTTTACTAGATAATGCCAAATTGTTTTCATAGGAACCACCATCACGACTAACAATGTATAAGAATATGGGTTACTCCAGAGCCTTGCTTACACTTGACGGTATCTCGCTCTTTCTCTCTCTCTTTTTTTTCTTCCTGCTACAGCAAAAACTTAAAAGGAGAATGACCTGGAATTCAGGATATAAGGGTTTATAGCATTCTGTGGGGCCAAAAGGCAAGCATCATTTTTATCATAGTCAATTGACAGTTTTACCTTTGAAACTTCCAATATTTTTACAAATTTGGTAGATGAGAATATTGGAAAGAGTAGTTTGCAAAAAGTTAAATTTTTCAGTAACATAATTGGCTACCCCATGATCAAGCACATAAAAGATAAAAAAGAATATAATTCAGTGGGCTGTTGTGGCTAGAGGGTGAGGAACATATCACTGCTATATGAACACATTGACAAACTGGAGGGTGTTCTCTACAGAAAGGTTGAGGATCAAGGATACAGAGATAAAATTCTTCCACCTTGTGTTTTTGGAAATGGCATTGAGTCATGCCAGCAAAGCTCAGTGTGGAGGCTGACTTATCTTAGGAAGTTTTCATTCTACAGCTCTGTAAATCCAACGACAAAAGCTTAAAAAAAAAAATCAGATGAAACGATTTTTCATTATTGAATATTCTGTTAATACCTACACGGTATGCATGTTTCTAATGATTAAATGGATAATGAAAAACAAATTTATTGATCTATATTTAAAGTCCTTTTTAAGAAAAATTCCTGTGGTTTCCAATATTACAAGTATAGACTTTGGTCCCATAAGCACAATTTTGAGAAGGACTCTTTTGGTCTTTCCTAACTACAAAATAAAAGACTTCCAATGGAGAAAGTTAAGATGAGTGTGTGTGTGTATGTGTCTGTGTACGTATATATATGGTGGGGGACTTGGAGGGTAGACAACGACTGCTTGGGAAGCAAGAAGTCTTGCAAAAATTATCAGGCCCACAAAAATTCCATTTGGGCTGCCAAATTTGCATTAGTCCCGCCCACAGTTTGAAATGTCACCCCACCCTCTCCTTGCCATCTGCACTACCACCTACTGATTCCTATGTCTCTAGTCTTAGAGAACAGAAGCATCTGCCTATGACAGGCACATTCGGAATTGCCCCCCAAACACAGATTCAAATGAAAAAATTTTTAAAGTATATATGAAAGTCAGGATGTACATTTTAGAGTCAGAACTTTACCATCACAAGGTTTTCAAGCTGGTTCCTTTTTCTCTGATTTTTTCTATATTGTAATAATACCATAAAGAGCATTTTTATGATGGATCTAAAATCAGGTAAGTTAGGAACATACAACCTGGGTAAACTTCTTTGCTTGCTGCTACTTAAGTGACACTGCTATTTTTCTAGTGATTATTTTCCATTCATTAGTTATTCATTCAATACAGTTTTGAGCCATACAAGGATATGAAGAAAAAAATCAGTAAAATATGTTTTCTCTATGTTTGAAGACCATGATCTAGCGCTATCTAGAAGAAATATAATATATGGCACATACAACAAAATCTTAATTGTTTCGTGGCAAGGTTAGAGGGAGTAAAAAACAAAAAAGTGAATTTTAATAATTTTTCTCTCAATATATCCAAGATATTATCATTTCAACATGTAATCCATATACAAAGTTTTATGGTGATACTGTGTATAATTTTGGGGGAATATTATTTATTTTTAAAATCTGGTGCAATATTTTACAACTATAGCACAGCTCAATGTGGACTAGCCAACCACATTTCAAGGGTTCATGAGTCACATGTGGTTGGTGGCCTCTGCATCATCACTGCATGTGGACAATATAGTATTAGCAGAGAGAAGACATTTATTTATCATTCTAGAGTAAAGAAAATAGGAAATAAATAAATATAATACCATCAAGGGAAAATCGGAGTGAGAAAGGGTATTTACAGCTCAGTTAAAAAGACTGGGAATGTTTTCCAAGAAGAATTTTAGGCCAGGGACTGATAATAAACAGGAATTACACTTGCAAAACAGAGAAGCACAAGAAGACAAGGAGAATTTTCCAGGCCAAGTGAGTAACTCTGAATTAAGTCCACTACAGGGAAACATATGCAATAGCTATGGCGACTGATTTTATATAATAGATAAATTTTCAAGACGTAATGGGAGTATGTAGAACAGAGTAATTCTGGGATCAGGAAAGAAGGCAAGATTGTAGCCAAGACTTGAAGAATGGATAATTGTCTTAAAAATGGATGTGAAGTGTTGGGGAAGAAAGAGGGCTTCCCAGGCAGAGAGTTAAGCTTAAAGCTGTGAAAATGGCATGATAATACATGAAATTTGATACAGTTCCTTTCGGCCAAAAATTAAGGTGTTAGTGTTAGTGGCAGGAAATGAATCAAAAGTGTAACATGGGAGCCAGATCATGAAAGGCTTTGCTTGCCAGGATAGGTAGGAACTTTATTCCGTAGATGATCGCCATTACTGAAGAGCAAGCCAATGCCATGATCCGTGATCAGGCTGGCGCAGTAGAGCCATCCATCTGCAATGGAGAGGCACATTCAGAAGGAAGGAAGACGTCAGGAAGAAATGCCATTTAGGTGGTCCACAATCTCTCAAACTGCCTTGTCTCTATTATCTGGGAAATTTCAAATGTATTAACACTCAAATTCTTATTTGACTCTTGCCCGGCCATTTCATTTACAATCATGAAATTGTAGACTTCTGCTTATTTTAGTGTGTTAGTCACTTTAGGCTGCTGTGAGAAAATACCATAAGCTGGGTGGCTTAAACAATAGAAATTTACTTTGTTATAGTTCTGGAGGCTAGAAAAATCTGGGAACAGGGAGCCAATGTATGCGGGTTCTGGTGAGAACTCTACTCCAAGCTTGTGCAGACCCAAATTCTTCCTAGGTGTTTACAAGGAGGAGAGAGAGCTGGTGTCTCTCCATATCAAGATAGCAGCCCTACTAGATTAGGGTCCCACCCCCACAAATTTATTTAACCTTATTCACTTCCTTAAAGATTCTATTTCTAATAGAGCCACAGGGCTAGTTCAGGCTTCAACGTAAGACTTTTGGGAGGACATAATTCGTTCCATAGCACAGCCTAACCAGACCAAGACACTTAGTCCCTATCTCTAGGTCCAGACCACTTTGGGTCCCGGAACCCAACCTGCTCCCTGGTAGCGATAATGTTGGAAAAGTCTAGAAACTGAGCAAGGCAGCCTAAAAACAGCTTCAAATCTGTTCTTTTTCTGTGTAAACCGATAAACTTGGTTGTTACATTTTCTTACATACGAACCTATCACATTCTAGGCACCGGAGTCCTATAAACCAAGAAAAGGCTTGCTTCTGGATACCCATGTTCTCACCTTGGTAACTCAGAATTTTTGCTTTGTCACTTTGCCATTCCTTATTTTGGGACTGCAGTATAAACCTGTCCTTTGATAAGAGAATCCAGTATCCTACAAGCTGGACACATAGTAACTTCTCATCATGTCTGGAATCAATAGCTCGAATCTAATTAGCTTTCAGGTACTGACTGTGTCTTAAGAATCCATATATATTCTTCAAGATCTATCTTAAATACCACCTAGTGAATAAGTTGTTTTTTTTTTTTTTTTCTGATTTCATCCATTGGAAATGACTTCTCTTTCATTCGAACTCTATTTTGATTTGTATATTGTATATACAAATATTGTATATTGTATATTTTGATTTGTATATTTGTATATTTTCATTGGCATATTTTAAAGAATGTGCTTTCACTATCCAAATTTTCTCTTATCCTTTTTTCTAAATAGGATTTGCAACTTGTAATCAACATACTACAATGTGATTTCACTACAGTGAAAAAAAACTGTAAAAAAAAAAAGTGATTTGGCTTTAGGACAGGAAAGGTATATGTTCATCCTCCTTTGAGAGGGGTCATCAACAAGTTTGCTGATGTCTGAACATTTGATCGAAGACATAATAACGAAAGCAAGGAGCAAGCTACAGGAACATCAGGGGGGAAAAGTTTCCATGGGCCTTGATGCACACGCTCCTTGTCTTGGCAGAAGACTAATCATCAGGCCAAGGAGACTATAGAAGAGTCAGCAGTAGCTAGTGAATACATGAGACAGGTACCTAGGGACCACGTGAACTGGAGCCTTCTAGGCCACAATGAGAGATCTGGATGTTATTGTTATTGCAGGGTAAAACCATTTGTAGGATTTAAGGCAGCAGACAGACACAATCAGACTTTTATAAGTATCATACTGACACGTGTGTGCATGCATGCAAAACAGATTTGAAGTTGGCAAAACTAGAATAAGGGAGACCAGTTAAGAAACTATCACAAATGCCCATTCAAGAAATGACACTGGCTTAGGGTAATGCGGTGCTAGCAGAAATGGATGGAAAGTAACCAGATTTTAATTGTATTTTGAACTCACAGACGGCCAAATGTGTTGATGGATTTGAAACTGAGTATTAGGGGCGCCTGGGTGGCGCAGTTGGTTAAGCGTCCGACTTCAGCCAGGTCACGATCTCACGGTCCATGAGTTCGAGCCCCGCGTCGGGCTCTGGGCTGATGGCTCAGAGCCTGGAGCCTGTTTCCGATTCTGTGTGTCTCCCTCTCTCTCTGTCCCTCCCCTGTTCATGCTCTGTCTCTCTCTGTCCCAAAAATAAATAAACGTTGAAAAAAAAAAAAATTAAAAAAAAAAAAAAAAAAGAAACTGAGTATTAGTTTCCGAGTGATGTCAAGGCTGAGGTTCAAGATTTTAAACTCAGCAACTGGGGAGAGTGAACATTTATTGAGATGGAAAAATCAGGAAGAGGAGTGGACTTGGGGTAAGAAACCTAAGATTTCTGTTTTCGGTATGCTAATTTGGGGAGAGTATGCTAATTTTAAGAGTTTAATTTGCCATGCAAGTGGAAATGTTGAGCAGACAAGGGGGTCAAGCTTGTTAGAATTCAAAGGTGAGGTTTGGACTAGAGATACACATTTGAGACAAAGAGGTAACCTACGTCTATTCAGATGTACACACTGTCTCCTAGATCCTTATTGGCTTCCACTGTGTTGTGGTTGCTCTCATGATTTCTCTACCGAAATGGGCTCTGACTCTTTGAAGCATCCTAATGACACTCCCTGAAGCTCTTCATTCCAGGCATTTGTACTTCCAGGTAAAAGACTTCCTGGTCTCTACTGGTGACACCACTCTTCCATTGCCCCAGTGCTCTTTCATCTAGACATCTCTTTCCTTTGGGGCTTGGCAAGGATCACAACGAATTCTCCAATCATCTTTCAGCTTCTTCCATGGTCAATCCAGGCAAGTGATCTATTAACCTCAAGTATTTTTAGTCTCCTCTGATAGAAGCTCAATACTTCCACAATGTTCTTCAAATTCACACATCTCATGGGGAAGGGAAAGGTATGTTTCCCTTTCCTTACAATTTCTCTCTTCTCTCTAATCTAGAAACTTCTCTAGCCTTCTTCCACAATGTGCCAAGACTCATTTTCTCGGTGTTTCTCAGACCTCACTGCAGATCTGAGCACTCCAGCTGGGAGGGCTGACATCTTAGTATGCTAACGGAAGTTTACAGAATTTAGAAAATCCTTTTCTTTTTTGCATCACCTGGAATTTAGACAATTGCTTTGCAAGACATCCCCCAAATCCTACTTCTCTTCTTCAAAGCCGAAGAGCTATTTCTTTCTCTTTAACAGCTTTAATTCTACCCCAACACGCACACACACGCATGCAATAGATGATTGGTAGAAGATTACATAGCATAGAAAGATATAAGAGCATAGCAAACTAACACGTTTCAAGGGTATATAACTATTACATGTGTTAAGGTGTATGAGAATGTCTTTATTCTCTTCAATACTTTATGAACTCCACCAGACACTGGTTTTGTTTCATTAATTTAGTCACTAATTTAAAAATATTTACTGAATCCCTACTATGGTCGAGGCACTATCCTGGTGCTAAATATATAGGGGTGAACAAGACAGATGTGGTCCCTGGCCTCACTAGGGAAAGTGCGAGGAAGAAAAAAATATAAGATAATGGGATATCCAATGTAGCAGTGAGGATGCTTCCTGTCTAAAATTATAAGGAAAAAATAAATTTTTGGCAAGGACATTGAATATCTCACATAACGAAGGCGGAGCTAGAAAAGCGCCTGGATGATTAATTCAGGAGCTCAGCTACCTCATCATTTACAGAAATTCTTCATTATTTGCCATTTTTTATGTGCATTGGTGAGTCCTTTTTGCCTGGATATCTTCAGGAATTCTGTAACAGCTGAGGGTGTCTCAGGTGTCAGATACCCTGGGGTAGTAAAGGGAGCATTCCTTTTAAGAGATACAGTTTTCTAGAACTGCCAAGGCTTGCCGCCTACCCAAGGCATCCTCTGAATTGTATGACAGATTTATGCCTAAATGGGTCAATTGGCAATAGTCCGGGATGACCATTATTGCCTTAAAATAACCAAGACTCATTCCTTGGAGGTAGGAAGGACCAGTTTCCCTTGAAAACTCTGTTCTTCTAGGTGATATGAATCAAATCAAGGTTCTGTCATCAAAGAAAAATGGCTGTATAATAAGCAGCTGGAAGTGTCTGCTATGTGAGTGACTGGTTTCGAAGGAGTGGGAGCTCCGAGAAATCTTGTTGAGATAAAATTGAGCTAAGATGTGACTGATGACAAAGACACAACCATGCAGAAATCTGGGGGAAGGCTATGCAAGGCAAAGTGAATAGCGAGTGAAATACACCCAAGATGGGGAAAAGTGTGATGTGCTTCAGGTGCATGAGAAAGACCATCTGACCGAAGTTGAGAGACTAGTTGGGACAGTGGCAAGAAGAGAGGGCCAAGAAATGAGCACTAAAGCTGAGGTGCTCAGAGGCCCCTGTAAGGGGTGGTTTCACTTCTATTCGAAAGTGGAAGTCATTGCAAGAGGTTAAACCTGGGAAAATTTTAAGTCATCTTAAAATGGTCATTCTAGTTGCCATATAAGAATAAACTACACTGAAGGGTAAAAACATTTAATAAGGTAATCTAGTACAACAGGCAAGAAATGGCAACAGCTAGGACAAGAGGTGGTGAGAAAGAGCCAGGTTTATGTAGGAGTAATGCTGACACTACCCGTTAATGAAGTGCTTGTCAAGAATTAGGAAAAGAGGGGCACCTGGGTGGCTCAGTCTGTTAGGCATCCGGCTTCGGCTCAGGTCATGATCTCATGGTCCATGAGTTCAAGCCCCGCGTCAGGCTCTGTGCTGACAGCTCAGAGCCTGGAGCCTGTTTCAAATTCTGTGTCTCCCTCTCTCTCTGCCCCTCCCCTGTTCATGCTCTGTCTCTCTCTGTCTCAAAAATAAATAAACGTTAAAAAAAAAATTTTTTTTTAAATAAAAAAAAAAGAATTAGGAAAAGAGAAAAATCAAACATAACGTCTAAGTTTGAGGCCCAAGCAAATAAGCTGATATGTGTGGGGAATTCTCAAGAAGACACTGATCTTGTGGGGCTGGGGGAGATCCAGAGTTCTTTTTTTTGCATATGTTGAGTTACATAGGCCAGTTCCATGGTAGAAATATGAATACAGAGTTGGATATATGAGCCTGGATATCTGGACAGAGTTTTCAGCTGGAAACAAAATTTGGGTAATTAGAATATGGATTCGATTTGCAGTTAGGGACCTGGGTGAGATCACCCAGAAAAAGGTTTGATGGAGAAGAGGGCTAAAACTTTAACCAAGGGCATAATGAAATGTACAGTTTTATCACATGAGTAAAGTTTAGCAAAGTAGCCTAGAGAGGAGCTAAGAATTTGGAAGAAGTAAAACCAAGACACTGCGGCATCTAGAAATCATAGACAGAAGTGCTTCAAGGCTGAGAAGTAGCCAGCTTGTCCACACTGCAGAGTGGTGAAGAGAAGGCTTTAGGATTGACTAATGACTTCAGCAAAATGGAGAATTGTGACGACCTTGAAAACAGCCTTTAACATAGTATATTTTCTATAAAGAATTGATGGGTAATATACAAAATCAATGTACAGAAATCGGTTGCATTCTTATATGCTAATAATTAAGCAGCAGAAGTGGAATTAAGAAAGCAGTCCATTTACAATTGCACCAAAAACAAGAAAATACCTAGGAATAAACTTAACCAAAGAAATGAAAGACTAGTACTGTGAAAACTATAAAGTACTGTGAAAACTGATGAAAGAAATTCAAGACAACACAAAGTAAAGACATTTCATGCTCATGGGTTGCAAGAGCAAATGCTGTTAACGTGTATATACTACCCAAAGCAATCTACAGATTTAATGCAATCCCTACCAAAATACCATTTTTTTCCCCACAGAACTAGAGCAATCCTAAAATTTGCATGGAACTCAAATAGTCAAAGCAATCTTGAAAGAAACAAAAGTGGAGGTGTCACAATTCCAGATTTCAATTTATATTACAAAGTGGTAGTAATTAAAACAGTATGGCATTGGCATAAAAGAGACACATAGATCGATAGAATAGAAAAGCAAGTCCAGAAATCAAACCACAATTATATGACAGGTAATCTTCAACAGTGGAGGAATGAATACACAATGGGAAAAGATAGTCTCTTCAATAAATGGTGTTGGGAAAACTGGACAGCTACCAGAAAAAGAATGAAGCTGATCCCTTTCATTAGCCATGTACAAAAACAAAATGGATTAAAGACCTAAATTCGAGACTTGAAATGATAAAAATTCTTTGAGATATCACAGGCAGTAATTTCGTGGACTTTGGTTGGACCCACACTTTCTAACTATGTCTCCTGAGGCAAAGAAAATCAAAGCAAAAATAAACTGTGGGGACTACATCAAAATGAACAGTTCCTACACAGCAAAGGAAACTAATCCACAAAACTAAAAGGCAACCTACTGAATGGGAGAAGATATTTGCAAATGACTTATCTGATAAAGGATTAGTATCCAAAATATCTCAGGAACTGGTACAACTCAGCACCTCCCAAAAAACCAAATAATACAATTAAAAAGTGGGGAGAAGACATGAATAGACATTTTCCCAAAGAATACATCCAGGTGACCAACAGACACATGAAAAGATGCTCAACATCACTCATCATCAGGGAAATGTACATCAAAACTACAGTGAGATATCACCTCATACCTGTCAGAATGACTGAAATAAAAACCACAAAAAACATGTGTTGTTGAGCATGTGGAAAGAAAGGAACCCTCCTGCACTGTTAGTGAGAATGCAAACTGGCATAGCCACTATGGAAAACGGTATGGAGGTTCCTACAATCCAGTAATTACACTACCGGGTATTTACCCCCCAGTACAAAAACACTAAGTCATAGGGAGACACGCACCCCTCTCTTTACTGCCTCATTATTTACAATAGCCAAGACATGGAAGCAGCCCACATGTCCACTAAAAGATGAATAAAGAAGAAGGGGTGTATATATATATATGTATGTGTGTGTGTGTGTGTGTGTGTGTGTATATATATATATATATATATATATATATATATATATATATATAATGAAATATTACTCAGCCATAAAAAGAATGAAATCTTGCCATTTGCAAAGACGCAGAGCTAGAGGATAATACTAAGTCAAAATAAGTCAGAGAAAAACAGACTCATATAATCTCACTTATATGTGGAATTTAAGAAACAAAAGAAAAAAGGAAAAAAGGGGGGGGGGGCAAGCTGAGAAACAGACTCTTATGTATAGAGAACTGGTGATTACCAGAGGGGAGGTGAGTGGGGGATGAGTGAAATAGGTGATGGTGATTAAAGAGGACACTTATGATGAAAAATAAAAATAAATTAAAAAAAAGAATTATTGGGTTGAAATGATATTCTGGTTTGCCTTATTTTTTTTTAACTTTAAAATTTAATGTTTATTTATTTTTGAGAGAGAGAGAGAGAGACACAGAGCCAGAGCGTGAGCGGGAGAGTGGCAGAGAGAATGGGAGCCACAGAATCTGAAGCAGGCTCCAGACTCCGAGCTGTCAGCACAGAGTCCAACATGGGGCTCAAACTCATCAACTACAAGATCATGACTTAAGTTGAAGTTGGATGCTTAACTGACTGAGCCACCCAGGTGCCCTTGGTTTGCTTTATTTTCTATCTCACTGTTGTCCCAAATTTCAGTTGTGAATGAAGTCTAAAATGTAAACAGTTTTAGTACAATATAATATATCGTTTTTACTTTAATGTTAGCTTCATGATTAGGCATTCTTAAACAGCATGACTTAATATATTGTTGGGAGTAATTCTCCATAGGTCTCTTGAATTTTTGTACAATTTACTAGTAGAGAACCTGAACAATTTTTGTTCTGGACTATTTTCTGGAGGACGTTTGTATGGGGAACAATTTTATACGCTGAAAATAGCGTCTCCCTCTGGAACAAAAAGCTGGTGGTGTGTAAGTAAATGTCTTCTTCTGGGGTAAAGGCCCGTCAGACTTCCTGTCCATTATAAACGATTTATCCCTAAACTCAGCATTCTTCTCCAATAATGTAACCCACACCGGCTGTAACATTTGTCCCCCTTCAAATCTTTCTGCATAGATTGGGGTGTAAGCTTAAACACAGATACTTTGGCATCAGCTGATACCATGAAAATAAGTTGTTTTTCTTTGACCAGAAGACTTCTGTCTTTTGTCAGCCAGCAACTATGAAATTGTGGCAGGCCAACTTGTTAGCTCACAAGTATGACAAAATTTCCAACCCTTTGCAGTACTTGATACATATATATCTATACTTCAGCGATCTAAGCTAACTGAAAACAACCATTTATTCCCAGAGTTTAATATTTAGCTCACAGTAAGTCTCCTGGGACATAAAGTGTTTGATCTATGACAACTATGCACTTCACGCCTTAACAAAACGATTTTGACTGCTATTTCTACCAGGAAAAGAGCCGTTACTTGCAAACATTTAGTTAAATGAGGCATCTTGAATGGAGAGCATCTATTAGAATAGGATTTGTTAAGCTCTCCACAGGGTCTACCAAATTTTGGAGTTTATATCCTACTTTTTTTTCCTCAACTGGACATAGAAATTATGTCCTGAAAAGCGTACATTAATTCCTATGAAGAAGCAAAAACAAAGGTACTGTCATTCTGTTGTAACAAATATTGCTTCAGTAATACATGATGATTTATTTCTGCCTTTCTCACAGACTCACAATAATAAATTACAGAGCTAAAAGAGCATGAGTTCTAACTCCAACCTTTGTAGATAAAGAAACAAAAATTCAGACATGCTAAGGAAGTTGCTCTCATTAGTTCCAATACCTGGATTGAATCTAGACTTTCGATTGTCAGGTAATTTTTTCTTCAACAAGGCTTTATATTGTTGCCTGTCTTCTGTTCCCTGTTAATCTCTTACTGCCAAGGAGGAGGAAAGTTTTGAAAAATAATGTATACTGAAGAGGAGAATAATGTGTCAGGCAAAGGAAAGAGAAAAGATGAACTTTAGAGCTGAGGCTCTCCAGTCGTCTACGGCATGCTAGTGCCAGCAAATTCTACTGAAAAACAAATGACCCATAGTGGAATTTCATAGTTTTGCTCACTCAAAAAAAAAAAATCCTATTGTCTAGGAATACAGAAAAACCGTTATGAGCCAATCATCCACAAATAGGTGATGCTGGATACTGTGACCACCATCCCCACATCCATTTATTCCTCTCATTCGTTTCCTGGACTGGTCAATTAAGTGACTAAATCAAATTTGTGATTATTTAGCATCAAAGCTTGGAGCTTGATATAAACCCACACGCTCCCTGAATGTTTTTCCTATACCACAGGTTTTTAGGCACAAAGAGATAGTAAGTGACAGTCCTTGTGCGACTAGAGGCACCACAAGACTTTTTACTAGACTGTGAATCAATTCAGATTGCGTCATGTGTCTATATTTAATTGTTCCTTCAGAGAAGGTACAAATTTAAATTTTATATTTATTCTTAAGCCCAAGAGCAATCTCCTGTTTATCTGACGTTCCAAAGTTGATGGTTAATGCTTCTCGTGGAGCCACTAAAAAGTGCACGAGGAAACTTTCCCTATCGTTGTTTCCTGTTACATGTACTCTTGCTTATGACTCTGTGGAGTCAGCTTGACCATGAGAACGATTGATTTCTATCTCTAACTAACCATGAGAATTTTGTTTTAAATCAATTCCAATAAGCTTCTGATTCTACTCTTACTTTAGGGCTGTAAAGCTAAGCTATCCTATTAGCAACAGAAATAATATGATCCGTCAAGTTCTTGATATTTGGCTAGCAACTTGGAAGTTCATCCATTGCCAGCTAACCAGTGAGAACTATTTTTACTGACATCAGTCATTTCTATGTTTAAATGAGAAGCAACAGTGTGGAGAGTCTGAGCACAGCAGTTAACAGCTGTTATGACAGAGCCATTTTTCCTTTAAATTAGCATCAGCATTATGTCCTATTGCTCGTTAAGATCTCTTCTGAGGTCTTTCTAAGTCTTTTAAATGTACTGGAATTTTACAGTTAAGAAACCAGTGGCAAACAGAAAAAATTATCACTTAAACCAACATCTACATGAACTCATCCTGATCTGTATGAACAGCTTTTTAAAAAAAATATGCAGAATTTTCATGTGTCATCTAACAGGAGTGAGTATATTAACATGCTCATTCGTAAATTTGCCGATAGATGCCACTTATTACTTAATAAGTGGGATTCAGTTTCACAGCACAGCTAAATTTAGAGGCAGTTTCATTACTCATGAAGAGACAGACCAAAATGAGTTTCCCATGAAGAATTAGCTAAGTTAAAGTGACTCTCTATATGATCACTATACATTATCCTTGCAACTTAAACCTGTGACAAAAAGCAGTGTTCTGTCTTGTGATCATTGTGTACTTGATTCAAAGACTTGCCCCTTCTGTCTTGTTGGCCTTGTGACATCTTCGCTTTCATCATTGCATTCTGATGCCTCACTCTTGCCATTCTATCATTTCCTTATTAACAAATATAAGTGAGAATACCTTAATATTGTTCTTCTATTTTTTTCTAGGAAAATCTTGGCCAATTGCTTCCATTTTTATACCCTTACTCCTCTCGCAGCTGCTGCGATTCGCTCATTGGTTTTAGGTCACGATAATACCAGTAAACAAAACTGTCTATGGCGTTACCACTAAGTAACAGTTGTACGTACTCCTATTCATATTTTAAACTCTCTTGATATTATAGGCTTTTGTTAGAGTGAAGTAAAAAAGAGTTTATCTCTACTGCGTTGTTAAATTACAGCTAATTATATTTCTAAACTATCGATAAATGGATAATCTATTGCACTTAGCCAAAACATTATTCACTTATGGAAATTTATGTAAGTGCTCTTTTCAAAATTAAATCATCAAAGGAATTCACTAAAATGCTAGCGAGGAAGTTATCTTAGCAAAACCTATTTACAACTTAATAGGATCTTTGAAGAGATCATATAACTGCTCCAGACAGTTCACTTTTAAAATTAGCTTAAATTATTTGCAGTAAACGCAAGTAGAGATGCAATTCAAATTCACCTGTTTTATTTACGTTTACCCGCGAGCATTTTTTTTTTCAATAATTCGAAGCAAATTATCAAAAACTGTGTTGTATACTTTGCAAATACTTGCAGGTGTTCTTAATCTATTACCTACTCTTCTATACTAGGCTTTCTTCTCAATTCTTACCTAACAGTCGGCCCCAAATGCTGCTGCTGTAAAATTAATTTTCTTAAATTATGCATCCTGCATCATTATTTTCTTGGGAAACATTCAGTGAGTCTAATTTTCTCTTCGACCAAGGACAAATGATTTAGACATGAAAACCGTCCATAATTTGAATCTAACCTCTTTTTCAAACCTTATTCCATTTTGCATTGTTTCATAGAATCCAACAGTCTACAGAACTAAACTGTAAGCTGTTGAGTTATTTTTTGGTCAAAAACACATTCAGGTATTTTAATTAGAGTTTACCTTACTGAGATAGTAACTTTTAAACTCTTTGATTATGCTATACACTTATGATAAGCTGTCACATGCTCTTTTTTCATCTGATATATACTACTACTACTACTATTTATTTATTTATTTATTTCTGGCCGAGGTAACACTAACCATAGCAATGCTAGTGGATATACCACGACATGTTTTCCAATCTGCAGAACGTCGTCTAGCAGTCACTCGTTCTTTTCTGAAAACCGTGATGAGGCTACCACACTTGGAATTATCTTCAGTTTTTTTTTTTTTTAATTTTTTTTTTTTAACGTTTATTTATTTTTGAGACAGGGAGAGACAGAGCATGAACAGGGGAGGGTCAGAGAGAGGGAGACACAGAATATGAAGCAGGCTCCAGGCTCTGAGCTGTCAGCACAGAGCCCGACGCGGGGCTAGAAGTCACGGACTGCGAGATCATGACCTGAGCTGAAGTCGGCCACCCAACCGACTGAGCCACCCAGGCGCCCCTATCTTCAGTTTTCAAGTAAAGAAAGTTGTCATTTGCTTGATATAACCTAAGTGGCAGTGGCAGAAAGAGAATCTACATCTTTGGTATTAATCCAATGGGTGTTTTTTTTTTTTTTTTCATAGTAGCAAACTGCCTCAGGATCATGTTATCAGATGAATGTTGTTCAGTATCATCAACATTATTATTACATAAAAAAGGAAGACAGGCCAGGAATCAAAGTAGAATAATTGTTCTTAAGTAAATACTAAATATGATTAAATCAATATCATTAATTATATAATTAAATACATACGAATATAGCTTTTACAGCCTACCAAAGCAAATATGAAAAGTGAGATTAAAAATGTCATTCAGTTCTTGTGACACCTGCAGCAGCATTATATACACTATTTAAACGTGACATGAAACTGAAAACAGGATTTTTAGGTCATATCGTTCAAATTTAAGATCACAGGAGCTTAAGATATAGAAACAAATAATAAACAACCAAATATGGGTGTAAACTTCAAGACTGCACGGTAATGGATGAGCACTTGGTAGCTTTTAACAATATGCTGTTCCCAAGAAGTGGAATGTAATTACTTCCAAATAATTGAAGTAAAAAGCCCCCACTCCTTACTGGCATGAGATATGGAGCAAGTTAATAAACCTCTGTCTCTCTGTTTTTTGTTTTTTGTTTTTTTGTTTGTTTGTTTGTTTGTTTACTAATTGAGAGAGACAAAGAGAGAGAGAGAGAGAGAGAACACACAATAGTGGCAGGGGGCAGACAGAAGGACAGAAAGAGAATCCCAAGCAGGCTTTGCACCATTGGTGTGGAGCCCAATGTGGGGCTCAAATTCATGAACCTGAGCCCAAGTCAGATGCTTAACTGACTGAGCCACCCAGGCGCCCCGTTTCTCAGTTTCTTTATCGACAGAATCAAGATAATGAGAGCACATACCTCATAAAGCTTGTTTTGAGGATTGGATGAGGTAATTCATCTTATACAATCAAAATAGTATTTTGTGATTAAACAAGATCATTGTGGACTCTGAACAGTGCCTGGTTCAGTAATGTCAGCCTTCAACACCATTATGTTCATAATTGAACATTAATTAAGGAGCATGTAAAATTAATACTTGCAAATTTGAAGAGGAAATTTCAACAGCAGTTTCAGGTTAAAAAATAAAAGAACTAAATGTCTACTTGGAAATGCATAACCAAGTTGATTTCAATAAATCTAACACATGGCTGAAATGGAGACACTCTGAAGAAGTGAGCTGTTGTGATTATTAAAAAGTGAATTTGGAATTTATCAAGAATTATAATCAATCTAAACATTCTTTTTAAATGCATTACCAGATTTCTGTTCTATCAGAAATGCCTGAATAACGCACTTCATATTTTTAAAGTGTTGGTTTATTTTTGTATATTGACTCTATTGGATTTATCTAAGTGATAAAAAATCATAACTGAAACATAAAATGAAACATGAAAGTAATGACTCTTAGCTTTTAGTTTGTTTTGAAATAAATCACTTTAAAAATAAATGGCAAAATGTCACAGGATAGACACAGGAGGGCTCAATTTCTAGTCAGGTGGCTCAAATCATCGTGTTTATAAATCATCTCAAAGTGTAAGTACGACTTCTTATAATGCACTCTATGAAGACAAATAATACCTTTAAATATAAATTGCCACATATTGATTAAATGAAGTGTTGTTTCACAGAAATCCTTTCGATATTTGGAACTGTGATTGTGTTTTTCAATTCACCCTCTAGTGGCCTTAAGCCAATACTACATTATCTCTTTCAGGTCACCAGACCCTGTCCTCTCTCTGGTTAACAGCTGTTTCACAGAACAAGGTTAAAAGATTTAGTCATACCTCCAAATTCATGTAGAACAGTTTTTTGGCCAGGGAAAGAAAATGGATTTACTTCCTTGCCTTAATGATGTTAACAGATTAAGGACTCAAGTCATGAGTTGTGCTACCCATTTATTCTTTTCTAATTAAGCATTTTTGTTGAGGATGTCATACCTTCAAAATGCACTCTCAAGATCCTTGTGGAGGGAAAAAGTAATCTATAGTCTTCTGAATGTTCATCTTTAAATCTGTTTTATTTTTACATTTTTTGCCTTTGAATCAATTTTATTAAAAATTTTTTTAATATTTATTTTTGGGAGGTAGGGAGAGAGAGAGAGAGAGGGAGGGAGCGAGCATGAGTGGGAGAGGGGCAGAGAGAGGGGGAAACACAGAATCCAAAGCAGGATCCAGGCTCTGAGCTGTCAGCACAGAGACTGGGGCTCAAACCCAGAAGCTGTGAGATCATGACCTGAGCTGAAGTCAGACGCTTAACCCACAGAGCCACCTAGGCACCCCAACTTTAAATCAATTTTAAAATAAGAAAGTGGTAAAAGATTATAAACTTGGCAAAAGAAGGATAAATTTACACATTTTACTAATTTTATATGGAAGTCTGAGATAGATTTCAGTTTTCCACACAGTGGCTAACGAATGACAAAACATCCAACTGTTTTAAGTTCAGTCATTTATGTTAATATTATACTGGCTTGGGTTTTGCTTTTGCCATAATGTGAGTCAAGCAAATGTGAAATAGTCTTTTTACTAGAATTACATAGATTCCCAACAACGGCAGAGAGTACACATACAAAGTGATTACTTGCAAACAACCATCCGAATAACTTGTCATTAAGACCCATTAAGGAGAAAACCAGGCTGCAGAGATTTTTTATTTTGCAAATGACTTTTTTTTTCAATAATTTTACGAGGGAGTTCAGAATTCAAATATTTATCACCTAGTAGAATCACTGATGACTATTTTTCAGGTGAGCCAAAATGCAAACCAGAGCTTGTTATCCGGAGTTTTTTACACAAGACACATTATAAGAAAGGGCAAGACGTATGCCCGGATTTGCCTTACATCTGTTGTCACAGATTCATTTTTAACACTGCCCATTTTAACTCTCAGATGTGCCCCTATTGAAGATAATGATTTATATTGTCCCCTTAGCTATAAGACACTAGCAGCTCCCTAGTATAACCCATCAATAACAGCGTGTCACCACTAAAGCCTCCTACCCATTATTAGAAGTAGCCAGTACCAGTCAGCGGTATCAGCTGCAAACTACAAAAACTCTCTGAGGAAAACATACGGGGGAAAAAAGGAATTTCTTGGAGGATATGAAGAGACAACTGAAGAGCCTGTGAACCAGTACACAGGGAGTAGCCCAACTCCTGAAGGCTAAGTCACAGAAATTAACTTAGGGTGCCACAAAGTGGCATTATGTGCCTCAGTTTCATGGTTTGTAGCAATTCTGCTGAGATTTCAGGTCCAAGATCAGGGACTGTGATCCATCTTTGGTCCTAGGTCCCTCCCAAAGCTGGGGAAGCTCAGGGCACTTTCACTGGCCGTTCCGCCAAATCAGCTACAACTGGGAAAGCAGAACTGGAGGGACCTGGCAGGCAAACCACAAATGTCCACCATGCAATGCTGTCGGGTCTTAGGAAGACATCAGCTCAGAGGATGGTTCAACAGTGAGAAATCCTCTTTTAGAATTTGAATTCATACTTAAGACTCATAAAGGTATTGATATCATTCTTTTTTATTTTTTAGCAACTGTTTTAAGTTGCTTTTTTAAAAGTTTATCTTGAGAGAGAGAGAGAGAGACAGCGCACGCGAGCCCATGCGCATGGGGTAGGGGCAGAGAGAAAGGCAGAGAGAAAATCCCAAGCAGGCTCTGCACTGACAGCGCAGAGCCTGAAGCGGAGCTCAAACTCACAAACCGTGAGATCATGACCTGACCCCAAGTCAGACGTTTAACCGACTGAGCCACCCAGATGCCTTGTTTTAAATTTCTCCATCAGTTTGCTTTTGCAAATTCTGTCAGGTCAAAGCAAAGAGGCCTGTAATGAACAGCTGCTATTTTCAGGTAAGCACGTTCATTACTTTTTAATTGATCCAGATCTTAAATTTACATCTTTATTTACAGATGCAGTGACTCAGGGACCAAATGAAAATATTAATATAATGTTTGTGATCCATACTTCTTAATTTGGTGTTCAATATCTTTCACAACCAAACCCAATCCTATTTTTACCTCTCCATCACACACATTCAACATCCTGGGAAATAAATCTCTTTACCACTTTTTAAAAAAATTGTTTTTCAACATTTCTTATGGCGAGACAGAGCATGAGCATGGGAGGGGTGGGGTGGGGCTGGAGTGGACACAGAATCCGAAGTAGGCTCCAGACTCTGAGCTGTCAGCACAGAGCCTGACATGGGGCTCAAACTCACAAACCGCAAGATCGTGACCTGAGCCGAAGTGGATGCCTAAATGACTGAGCCACCCAGGCATCCCTCTCTTTACCACTTCTAAACATGTAAGGCATTTGGTTGATCTTTTGCCTTTGTGGATCTCCTTATCATATTCAGCTGTGATGTACCCTTCAAGGACCAGCTCAACTTCTACTTATGTGAACAATTTTAACTTACTATCTCAGGTCAGAGATGGCTATCTCATCACTGCCGGGCAACTGCAGTGTCTTGTATAAATTACATTTCATGTGAATTACATTTGCACAATAGCATACAGTTCTTAAGGGCCAAAGATTACTTCTCATTTTGTATATCCACGGCAGTGTTCCGTGACATTTGTTGATTAAATACCAGTCCTGGATTCAGGTAGCAATAATCAACATCTACAGATAAACCAACATAATTGTTACGGTCTCTGCTTTTTAACTATATATATCACAATTACTTTCCTACCATGCCTACTAAGTTTATTTGAGAAAGTCTTCATATCTTTTAAATAACATTGGGATCTTAGCCAGTTAGGCCAATGAGCTCATATCTGTTTAAAGATTCAGAATGAGGGCACTACTCTCGCTTGACTCTAGTTGATGTAATTCAGTGTCCTTTTATGACCTGAAAACCGGAGTGATGATCATTTTAAAAATGACTCGTCCTGTAATTCCATGCCTTTGAATCATTCAATCAATTTCAATGTTTGCATCAAACATAACGCAAAAGAGCACTTTCCTTTAGTTTCTTTATATCAGATAAGCTCTGTATACTGCTCCTAAATTTCCTGCAACACAGAGTTGCTGACAAATCATCAAACATTTGGCTGGTTTTATATAAATCTTTGAAAGAGCTTGGAAAAAATCCAAAAGCAACATACAATTCTCTTATTAAAAACATCTATTGCTGCCTAAAGTTTACTCACATAACTACGGTCTTGGTATCTTCAAATGCTAGGATTTTTTACTAAAAATATGTCCTATAGATGGTAATTGCAGATTCCTTTCTATCACCTGTACTGGAGTTGTCTGGTGCACAAAAGAACTATTTTATTCTACATATACACACATAGTTCAATGATTTAATTAACCTCATTTTTAAGATAGGTAGACTAATGATAGATAGATGTCACAAATTGTCCTCTGCTCTTAATTGCTGATTCTAAACTTCTACAGAAATAACTTTAAAATGACATTGAAAACCTATTAATTTGTTTTTATCACTAGCTATTAATGTTTGTTCATCCAGTGATGTTCCCCTCCTTGCAAGAATTGTCTAGTTCAAGTTTTGACGTTCTATAGTTTTTCTCTATAAATTAAGATCTACAGATTCTTTGAAGGTATATATGCTTATCCGAACATCCAGTCTAACCAATCACTTCATATAAGGATAGTTCTTTGTGACTTGACACATACACAGCAAATGGTTTAAAGCTGTGGCATTGTCAGGTCAGAAGTGCATCCAATTCTCTAAATTTAAGTGACACAGTACAGTTATTGGAAAGCATAGTGTTCATTTAATCTTCTATCAAAGCAAACATATATGCTTTAAAAGTCTGAGGCACTATAATATGCAGAACTGTGGCCAAGATCACACTGTAATTACCCCAGTATTTATTAAGTATAAATATCAATATGCCATATTGTAGAAAGTTGCTACATTCACCTAAGTGTTATAAACTCTATGTTTATTTTATCTTTTTGATCAACAACTTGTCAAATATCATGTCCTGCTACTAAAAGAAAATGCATAATGTCAAAAATAAATATGATTCTTCCAACATGATGGCATCCTTAGTAACCCACCCAAAGGGTGCCCAAGGGCATTTCCTCCCCTTTCATACAATCTCTCTACACACATCTCTATGTCCAAGCTTTGGTGTCCAGCTTTTTTATGGGGGTTTCATTATAAGCACGACTGACTGAATCATTGCCCATGTGAATGAACTCAGTCTTCAGAGCTCTCTCTTCCTTAAGGGTCAGGCTAATACGGGGCTCAGAGCCTCAACCCTCTAATCACATGGTTGGTTTTTCTGGCCTGTAGAAACATCATTCTGAGTCACCTTCTCACCTTAAACTATGCAGGGGTCTACCACGAGTCACCTGGTTGGCATAAATTATCGGAGTCCACCATGAAAGCAAAACATTTCTGTCACTCAGGAAATTCCAAGGATTTGAGGCTACCTATCAGAAACGAGGGGCTAAAGCCAATAAAGTTCTCACTATACACCACCCTAGCCCAAATCACTATTGTCTTTTGCCTGGACTAATGCAAGAGCTCCCTAACTGGTATACCTTTTACCCTTTTATTTTATTACAACCCATTCTCCACACATCAGGTGAAGTGTTCCTTTTAAAACTTTGGTTAAATGGTGTAGTTCCTCGGCTCAGCACCTTGCAGTGGCTGCTCAATTCACTTAGAGTACAATCTAAGGTTTTACCAAGGCAAATAAGGTCCTACATGACCTGGCCCACAGCCATCTCCCTGAACTCATCTCCCATCAATCTCCTCCTCCTTCATTCTTTTGTAGCCAAGACAGTTTTTTAGCTTCTCACATTTAGCGAACATAAAAAAGAACTCCGCAGTTATTCTCACGAGCTTCTCCCTTACTTCACCTTTGGCGTATTTCTCACCTATGGCACGACTCCACTTATTTGCATATCGTTCGAAAAATTCCACTGAGTAATCAACAGTCTGAATATAGCAGTCATCAGCGGAGATTATTAAGTATAAGCAATTGAACACATTTAAAACTTTAGACTCACTGGGGCGCCTGGGTGGCTCAGTCAGTTAAGCATCTGACTTCGGCTTGGGTCATGATCTCATGGGTTGTGAGTTCAAGCCCCACGTTGGGCTTTGTGCTGACACCTCAGAGCCTGGAGCCTGCTTCGGATTCTGCGTCTCCCTCTCCCTCCGCCTCTTCCCTACTTGTGCTCTGTCTCTCTCTTTCCCTCAAAAAGAAATAAAATGTGAAAAAAAAAAAACCTGTCAAGAAATCTAAAAAAATAAAACTTTAGACTCACCATATTTTAAGAGGAAATTTTGATTTTAAAAGTGAGACATAGATTATTTTCTAATTGATGATATTATATGTGTCAAATTAACAAAAAGCAATCTAAAAATATTTTACACCAATTAGTGAATGTTTAAATGACTAAGCACTCATTTACTGACTAAAATAATAAAGTATTATGGTTGGTCATTTATCTTTGAAATAAGAGCACTAGATTAATATACTAGCATATGAGACGTTAAAGTGAAACAGGAATTGACAAACTATTTCTTCAAAGGCATAGATGGTTATTTTCAGTGTTGTACACAGTCAAGTTTCTGTCACAACTACTCAACTCTCCCATTGTACTGCGAAGGAGTCATACACAACATGTTAATAAATAGATGTGACTGTGATCCAAACAACCTTGTTTATCAAAACATGCAGTGGATGAGACGGCCTGTGAGTCAAAGGTGAACTAGAAAGGGTATTACAGTAACTGATTATTTGTGCCAAGCATAATTTTCTTAATGCAGAGCTAAAAACAAGACAAAACAAACAAACAAAAAACACCCCCAAACTACCCAAATCAACTGGATGCTGAAGGTCATAGGGACTTCAATCAAATAGCCTGACCGTCCTCGTGATAAAATTTACCATAAATAAAATCTATCAGTTTGAAAAATGTAAATTTATTTTCAGACTTCCACCTCCAGGAAGATGGAGTAGATGTGTGTTTTTTAATTTTTTTTTCATATTCCTCCCACTAATGACAACGAAAATTCCTAGACATTATACATAAAACAAAAATAAAAAACTCAAACACAGGGAGAATGCAGGCCAGCTTGAGATCTTGAGACCAGAAAATAAAGTATGATGTTAAAGAGTGGGTTTTCTTTTTTGCCTCATACATTCCAGACTGGATGCTGGAAAAGTGGCAACCTGGAAATACAAATGGGGCAGACAAAAATAACTCCAACAAAAGCCTGTTCTCTCTAGCTAAATGACTAGGAAATGGGCAGCTTAGCCAGAGAGAAACATTTTAAGCAATAAATAACTGCTCTTTGCCAGCCAAACACCAGAGGAAAAAAACTGTGGCTCCAGCTCTCTCCCGCATCAGCCAAGGAGGCAGAAAGTTTGTCTCTAGGTTGGAACAAGGTTCCCCAACCCACCTTCCTAGCGGTGCCAGAGAAGGCCAGGCTGGGAGCGAGGACTTTGATCTCCACTGGGCAGCAAGAGAGCGCACCCCTTCCACATTGTTCGTGGAGACCACATGGGAAGCCCGATCTTCCACTACCAGCTGCAGGGAAGGAACACCCCTTCCCTTCCCCAATAGGATGATCTGAGACAAGGACTAGTGAGGAATTGGGACTTTCTCAACATCCTTGTGATAATGAGGTCACTCTTTCTGCCCGGAGGTCCCTGGGGGCCAGGGCTCCTATCCCCCTCTCCCCAGTAGAAAGGAAGCACACACCTAAACCTCCAAGCCAGGGTGGTATCTATCAGCAGAGGCCAAGAGTGGAACTTGAAGTCTATCCTACCCTGCAAAAGAAAGACCCTCCCACGTCTCAATGGAGGCTGAATGGGATGTTGGATTTCTAACCCTTCCTGGTAGTAATAAAGTGTTCGTCACTACCTTTCCCTGATGCAGCAGCATCAGGCAAAGCCAACTAAAAAAGTCTTCTATGAAATCCAGAGTCTCATACTTTAATACCTGAAATATTATATCATAAAGAGAAATATGAAGACCATAGTTTGATTTTAAAAAGACAGCAATATAAACACTGAGACAGAGAATTGTCTGACAAAAAGTCTAAAACAGGGGCTTTTAAAAAGGATTCAACAAACATTACAAACATGCTTGAAACAAAAGCAAAAGGCAAGTGGCAGAAAAGAAACAGTCTCAGCAAAGAAACAGAAGGAAAAAGAAGGACTGGAGACTGTAGAAAGGAAGTATGTGATTTCTGTAATTAAAAAGCCAGTGGACAGATTCAACAGTAGAATAAAGAGGATTGAGGAAAGAATCAGGGAATTCTAAAATAGAACAACAGAAATCGCCCATTGGAACAAAAGAGGGAAAATAGACTTAAAAAAATTAACAGAGCCTTGGGGACTGGCGGGACAGTGACACAGGATCTCCACTCCTGTCATTCTAGAAGTCCTGAAAGGAAAATGGAGAGAGGGCAGGACTGAAAAAGTACTAAGGCATAATGACTCAAAAGTAGACTCTAGAACAATGAGGAACTCTCAAAACTCAACGTTAAGAAACTAAACAATCAGAAAATGAACAAAAGGCATGAAAGCTACATTAGGGTGAATTTCAGGAAGTTTAATGCCCTGATCCTGTTGGGAGTCAGAGTGAACATTAACCAAAAAGAGGAACTTTTTCTTTTATTCAGCATAATATGGATTATTTTTTAACTCTAATAAAAGTGTACTCAGTCAAATTTACCTGCAGAGAGCAACTAATGATGAAAAGTGTACATGTGACTTACAGGGCCGTCTTTCTGCATATCAGTTATTTTGTTAATACCACCTTTAAAGGGTGTGTTTTACCCTGAGAACTGTTTCCTTTCAGACGATTGCTGTTACTGAATATAAAAGGCTGATGATGCTAGCAATGATAACAGTGATTCCCACCATAGCATTTTGCTATGACTTAAGAGAAAAAAATTGCTAAGAAATATTTATTTTATACATGAAGGTCCAAGACTGCAAGGCACACTTCTGGTTTTATACCATTTACCTATCGGTGTGAATACACAGCACTGCTAAAGACTACATGGCCAGGTAACCCTTGGGGATTGCCTTGGAAATTTGGGGGAGCAGCTATTAGTAATATATTATTCAACACTGACTTCTTTGGTTAAGGTTAGCCATTAATTTATTTCTACTGACAACTCAATGTAGAGCAGCCTTGCTAAGGGTCTGTGGGAGATATTTGAATTTTACAATATCCATGTCTATATCTATACCAAGTTAAATAATTCTACAAAGCTTCCCTGATAATATTCTCAACATTAAGTTATTATATATGAGTAGTCAGAATTCTGCTTTAAACAAAGATTTAGTTAGTAAATATGCTGACAGTTTGTCCGTATTTACAATAAATGGTCTAAGCTGAAAATATCTATCACATAATGACCAAAGGGTAAGATTTTTATTTTTATGTTTATTTTTGAGAGAGGGAGAGAGAGAGAATAGGGAAAGGGGCAGAGAGAGGGAGAAAAAGGATCCAAAGCAGGCTCCGTGGGAGAGCCCAATGTGGGGCCCAATGTGAGCTGTGAGATCATGACCTGAGCCAAAGTCGGACACTTAACCGACTGAGCCACCCAGGTGCCCCACAATTTTGCTACATTTGATTACACACACACACACACACACACACACACACACACACACACATTTGTATACACCCACATACATATATAAGTTGCAGACTTAATCTTAAATAACTAAATGTGCTTCTCCAGAAAGTAATTTCCTAAATAACCACAATACCAATGACTTAGCCAGAATGATAATCCATCTCCCAACCTCTCCCACCTCACAAAAAAATACAATCCAGAGAACCTATAAAGAGTTATCATTGCTGATGTGATTAAATTAAGAACTCTGAGATGGAGAAAATATCCTGGAGGATGTGAGTGGGGCCAATGTAGTTACCTGGATCCCTGAAGGTAGAAAACCTTACCCTGCTGGGGTCAGAGGGAGATGTGAGAGGGAAGAGAGGTGAGAGAGATGGAATGTTGCTGACTTACATGATGGAGAAAGGGAGCCAGAGAGCCATGAATGCTGGGGGCCACCAAAGGCCGGAAGAGGCCAGGAAATGAAATCTCCCTTAGGGCCTCCAGAAAGGAATGCAACTGTGTCAATACTTTGATTTTAGCTCCATTAGACCAGTGTGGGACTTCTAGCCAACAGATCTTTAATAAATCTGTTGTTTTAAACCAAGTTTGGGGCAATGCGTTGCCATAGCAATAAAAAAAAAAAGGTAACTATTTTCATCTGTAAGAAATGACAATCATTTCATGTAATCAATATGTAGTCTATGTTACATTTTTCAATTGTCTCCAAAATATCTTTTATAGTTATTTTTTTTCCAGATCCAAAATCCAGTGAAGATTTACATATTACGTTGGTTGTTTTGTCTCTTTAGTCTCTTTTAATTTAGAACACTATACTTGCCTTTGTTTTTCATGACACTGACTGATTTACTGAAGAGTCCAGGTCAGTTGTCTTATAGAATGTCCCTTACTCTAAATTTTTCTCAGTGACTTCCAGATAATTAGATTCAAGTCAGATAAATTCTTGGCAAAGACACTTCATAGGCAATGATGTATACTTTTTCATTCCTTCAAAACTTGAAGAGCATAATGTCAGATTAATTTCTTCATTGTAATAAGCTATGTATGTGCTTGTAATTGATAGGTTGTCGATAGACCAGCATTTTGAGAGTTGCAAATGTCTTCTTCCCCGACAACTTTTCACCCAGTGACTTCACCACTGATGGGATCAATTGACTGAAGATGGTTATTTTCTCATGTTATGACTCCTTCTACATTCATCAAAATAAAGACATTTTTTGGTAAATATAAGCTTTTCTATTTCCCCCTCTCCCCCCACTCTCGCTCTCCCTGACTCTCTCTGTCAACAATAAGGTTACTTAAGAAGAACTCTTAATTCAGTGCATTAGAATCCATAAGCCTCTTCAAATCAAATACTGTGTTCTTTAGAATCCCACTCATCTCAGAGAATTTCCTTCCTTGCAGGGATAATAGGATACCCCAGGTTACCTTGTACGTTTTCTGTTACTAAACTGTAATCAAGCACTTCTGCATGAAGAGGAATCTCCAGTTGCTTTTAAAGAGGAATAAAATATAGAAACCAAGACCTGAGGGCTATGTGCCCTCAAAGCTTCATGAAATGGATGCTAAGTTATTGATTTTTCAGCTTTTTTTCTTCTCTATACATTTCTAAGTATAGCTTTAGCTTCATCCCATATGTTTTAATATGAAGTATTTTATTGTCATTTAAAATTTTCTATATTTTCTAAATATTGTGATTAAATCATCCAGAAGATTACAGTTTAATTTTTAAACCTTTAAGGATTTTGGTGGGAGGTGTTGGTTTTGATTTCTAGTTCTGTTGGTCTGTGACTGGAGAAAATACTTTGTATTATTTCAGTACTTTGAAGAATGTGGAGATTTGTTTAGATGAGCATATAATCAAGTGTGAACTTAAATGTGAATTGTATTTAGCATAGATGTAATACCTATTACTATTTTAATTAGGTGAACTTTCATAGTCCTGTTGTTCAAATCTTCTATATTCTTAATGAGTTTTATCTATTTAGTTTTAAAGGGATTGGTGTTAAAATCTCCAACTACAAATGTGGATTTCTTAGTTTTATATATTTTTGTTTTATATATCTTGAGGCAATGTTATCAGGTATCTACAAATCTAGGATTGCTATATCTTCCTAGTGAATTGAACCTTTAATTATGAAATACTGCTTTTCTGATGGTAATGACTCTTGCCATATATGAGTAGACCTTTATCAGCTTTTTAAAGTGTTTGCACGTTTAAAACAATTCTTTTATGGAGGAGTCAACATGGCGGAGAAGTAGGGGAAACTGAAGCTCCCTCCTCCCTCACACACAGCAGTATTGAGGCGAGACTTGGAATTCCAGGAATCTGGGCTGCAGAGCGACAGAAACTTCTTCAAGGGCCCACAGGGACAACTTTGCAGCCCATAGGTGTGTGACTGCGAATTGGAAGAGATAAAATGGGCTGCATAAGCAGGGAGGGGAGGGATCCCCTTCTGTGAAGGGACAAAAGGAAGAGAAAGAGAGACTGTGGAAGTGTAGGATTATATGTGGACAGAGAAAAGGCATGGACCGGGAAATGGAAAAAAATGGAGAATGAACCAATTTCTAACTGATTCTAGGGTTGTAGGGCTTTCTCTAGACTGGGGACTGCCACCCTGCGCATGTGCCTCCGGGAGGAGGACAGCCAGTCCCGGGCACAGTAGTGAGCTCAGAGGTGCAGCTGGAGAGAGCAGTCCCCTCCCTTATGTGCTGTGGAAAGAAGATACAAAGCTGTTCCAAGTGCCTGCCAGAGAGAGGCCCTTAGTGGACTGGCTGGTGGAGTGGTTCTGCCCAGAACCGGGGAGCATGGAGTGGGAACCTTTAAGACATTGGGATTTGAATCCCAGCCATGCGCCTGGAAGGCTTGGGGGCTGTGGAGCGAGACAAACCGGCCCATTCGTGCCAGCATGGTGCTGTGAAGCCCTTTGTCGCCTGAGTGGAAAGGCACTACCCCACAACAGGGCACAGAGAGTGAGATTCTTTAAAAGATCGAGGTTTGCATCACAGCTGAGTGCCGGGAGGCAAAGAAGACTGGCATATCTACTGCAGCAAGACTGACACTGACCAAACCAGATGGCCCCTCCAGACCAGCACAGTCACCCATTCCAAGGCAACATCAAATACTGGTCCAGCAATTTTGATGTTCTGATGTGATTCTTGGTCAATTCTTATTATCTGTGTGTGTGTGTGTGTGTGTGTGTGTGTGTGTGTGTGTGTGTTTTATTATTATTTTTTTTCCTTCCTTTTCTTCCTCTTATTTCTTCCTTTCTCTATTCTGGTTATTCTGGCTGTTGGTTTGTTTAAGCCAACATTTTTAATCTATTATTTTTGCACCTCTTCTATATCTCCTTTATTTTCCTCTCTCTCTCTCTCTC